>NW_017257578.1:51710-54579 GCF_001594055.1 Mycetomoellerius zeteki | reverse complement strand
CCGGCCGCCCCTGGCGCGAGGCGCCGCGAACCTCCCCCAAACCGTCGAGCGTCCTCGCCGTCGCCGCTGACGCCTGGGAGATACCTCCTTAGGCCGAATCGGTGACGCGGGCCGCGTGCCGGGAGGGGCCAACACAGGGTCCCTCCCACTAGACCCGCTACCTCGACGGGGAGAAGCGCTCCCGTCGCCAGAAGAATGAGTCCGGCGGGAACGGGGTGAAACCCCCGCCGGACGTGGAGGTCGACCTCCTAGGCGGGTACCCGGAGGTCGGCTCTGCTCCCCTTACACAGCCAAAATGGGAGCGAGGCGAGGGAGCGGTGTCCCCCCTCGTCCGTAATTGGTCGGTCAAGCCCCCATGGGGACTCTGGAGGTCCTTGGACCTCCGGGGGAGGAGTCGACCGTAAGATCGACGAAGTCGAGGACGTCCTGGATGCATGCTGATGGCGATACCCAGGACGCCCTCACTATGGCCTGGGAAGGAAGCTATTCTCTCTCATTATATTTTTACATGCCCATGTCATGGAATTTCTTGACAAAATCCGAAAAGTATTGCGTTTCCTGGCTGAGTACTTATCACCATAGATCGCAATGGGAAGACGGGATGATACCGTACAGCGTGATGAAACGCCTAATTACAATGGCTGTAATTGTTGTGGAAGAGAATAATGACAATAAGACTGTCGTATATGTTAAAGGACGTGAAAAATGGGTGGCTGATATACTCGATAGCGATGACTTGACCATTGAGACCCTCGATGCTGATTACGAAGATATAGATTCTTTACGAAATCTGAATATTACTAATACTGTGCGATGTGGAAATCATGTTAATAATTGTGCGTTACAGAATGTATTTAAAATATACAATTGGTGATCGCAACGTCAAAAACAATTATATCAAGTTTAAAAAATAAAGAAGCTAAAAATAAGAAATTAAAAATAAAGAAGAATGAGATTTCTTTTCAAATACATTTTAATTTCTTTCCCCTTTCCCTGTAATTAAGAACCTTTCAATAATGATCACCGTTCAGTAGTAGTTCGATATACCTAGTTAAATAAAGTGTTCGATATGTATTTAATACTAATAGTGGAGATGACTCATTTTCATAGATGACTCATTTTCTTCATGTTAGGTAACTTGGAATTTCTCAAAGAAAAAGAAATGCAATCTTCGTTAACCTTTTTTTTTGGTAGTGGAAAAACGATAGACGAGCAGGTATGAAAACAATATATTTTTCACGATAGTCTAAACTTTTTTGTTACAAGCGTACATCCCTACTCTGCAGCTCCTAAATTCTAGACAGCAATGATTTTTCTTCGTTCTCTCAGTAAACTCGAAGATTTCAGTCGGTTCAAGTCTCTTGTAAAAATCTCAGTTAGTATGGATAACATCGAGGAGTTATTTGATGCTGTCGCATACATATGTGTAAATGCTGATATTTTATTTGAGAATGTCTCATCTTTATACAATAGCATAAATACTATCTATCTAACTATGAAGAACGTCACTGAGAAGACGCCAAAGAATTTTCGGGTTCAGTTTGATATTGACATTGGCAACAAGGCTCAGTTGATGGACCAATTGTAAGTATAAAGTAATACATTAATGTTCGTTGATGCACTGTAAGATCTGTTTTTTCCCCTTAGTAAAATTTTGGCGATTACTCTTAAGGTGCTTGCGAATGATAGGTCATCAAACAATAAATGAGACAAATCGCATAAAAAAGCGGCGTTGTGCGCGATAGTCAGTTGCGAGACATGACGAATCGAGCGCGATAAGTAGAAATTCATAGGCGCATTGGAGCACAGTTATACTTTCTCTATTTTTTAGTGTATATTATATCTTTCAGTTCATCGTTAATAAAGATTCATTATAAATTATGCAATCTTGTTGCTAATAAGATTTCCATATATTTAACTATAGTCGAACATTGACGCGGAGAATTGAGTTCGTTCAATTGGCGCCAGTTGTTTTATTATTAATCTCACGATTAGTTTACATATTGTTATTTCAGAAATATGTCTGCTACCGAAATTAGGAAAATTCGTGGGGTCATTGAAGATTTAATAGGTCAGGTGCAGCCGATTGAGTTAGATGCCTCTATTTTGAATGAACGACTTACAGGAAAACGGAAACGGAGACGCTGCAACGATGATGATGATGATTGCAATGATGACGGTGATAACCATGATGATAATATATGATGAAATTTTTATTAGAATTAATTTAAAAAAAAGAAGTTTATTCTGTTGTCTTTATATGGTGAATGATGTAAATGATTGTTGTACATAGGTTCGCTATACGAAAAAAAAAACAGCAAATGTATGTGTTAAAATTATATTCTTCTTAAAATTATTGCTCTCTATCTCTTCATCATTCCTTCATAAAAAGTCAAGATTTTTTGTACTCGAGTACAGTCTCAGTCGAAAAGTCATTCACCATGATTATACCAACTTTCGTGGATCTGCAAGGATTTATCGTTGGAAAGAAATTTATTGTGAAGGAAGTGGCGATGTTGAGAAAAGGAGCTATTCTCTCTCATTATATTTTTACATGTCCCATGTCATGGAATTTCTTGACAAAATCAGAAAAGTATTGCGCTTCCTAGCTGAGTGCTTATCAGCATGGATTGCAATGGGAAGACGGGACGATCCCGTACAGCATGGTGAAACGCCTGATTACAATGGCTGTAATTGGTGCGGAAGAATGTGACGACAATAAGGTCGTCTCTTATATACGTTAAAGGACGTGAAAAACGCGAATGGCTGGCTGATGTACTCGACCACTTGACCATTGAGACTTTGGATGCTGATTACAAAGACATAGATTCTTTGAATAATCTAGATGTTACCAATACTATGCGATGTG
>NW_017257578.1:49485-51588 GCF_001594055.1 Mycetomoellerius zeteki | reverse complement strand
CTGGTTGGATGAATCGCACTTATCTTACCTTAGCTGGTTGGATGAATCGCACTTATCTTACCTTAACTGGTTGGATGAATCGCACTTATCTTACCTTAGCTGGTTGGATGAATCGCACTTATCTTACCTTAGCTGGTTGGATGAATCGCACTTATCTTACCTTAACTGGTTGGATGAATCGCACTTATCTTACCTTAACTGGTTGGATGAATCACGCAATCTCTTTCCTTGAGTACGGTTCGATGTACGCCTTAACTGATTCTACGAACTTCGCGTGTCTTTCGTATCGGCAGAAATGATCGAAGCGAAGATTACATTTACATGTAAATAACACGTACGCTGTCTATTTTCAATTTCGTCGATACGAATTATCACAATTGTTTCTTAACTGGGAGTGTTTTTAAGGGAATGGGGCTCATATGCAGTGTTTTGTAAACGTTTCGACATCAGCTACACGAATCTGTAACAAAAACTGACGAGTTCCATTTGAAATTTTTTACGTTATTTGTATGCAGCTCGTAAGGGTCATTTCAAGGTCATGCCGTCTATGCCACATAATACATCTTTTCATACCATAAAAATTATGTCTAAGACATTTTGTCGAAAAATGAATAGTTTCGGAAATAATTGTTTGCTTCCATACTTTTTCCCCACCCTGTATATGAACGTATGTATGTACGAACGTATGTATGAACGTATAAACGTATGTATAAACGTATGTATAAACGTACGTATAAACATATGTGCGTATAAACGTATGTATGAATGTAAAAACGTTTGTAAGAACGTAAAAAAAACGCAAGTACGAACGTAAAAACGTATGTAAGAACGTATGTAAGAACGTAAAAACGCATGTAAGAACGTAGAAAAACGTAAGTAAGAACGTAAAAAAACGTAAAAAAAAACGCAAGTACGAACATAAAAACGTATGTAAGAACGTAAAAAACGTATGTAAGAACATAAAAAAACGTAAAAAAACGCAAGTATAAACGTAAAAACGTAAAAAAACGCAAGTATGAACGTAAAAACGTAAGTACGAACGTATGCAAGAACGTATGTATAAACGTATGTATGTATAAACGTATGTATAAACGTATGTATAAACGTATGTATAAACTCATGACAAAGAAAATACGTAGAAAGACGTGATAAAACGTGTCACGACACGTTCGAAATTCTTGGAAAGAGGAGGACGGCCTGCCCCTTCTTCAATTTTAGAAGTATCATATACGCCACAATTTATGCGGATGCGATCAGTCTTGTTGATACCTGCTTGTACGAACGATTGAAAAATGTACTTCGCCAAAGAGAGCAGCGCATCGAACGATATGAAGAAGGAATATAACGTGTAAGTTTCAACGTTCTATACAATAAATAATGTTTTTTCAACTTTATGTATATACACAGCATGGAACGTCGCGCGGTGCGCTTACTGAGCAGATGTTACGACCTGACGAATACGAGCTACTAGTATTTGGAAATTGGAATCAACGTTGATCCACCGAGTTACGTGAAGATCGCCCTGGGAGATCATCGCGGACACGAACTGTCGCTGTCTCTCGAAACGTGGAAGGGCTTCTACGAGCAGCGATGGAATATTATGCTGCGAAACGAATACAAGGACAATTTTATAAGCGTTGGGCCGCTAACCGTCAGAGTTTGCAAGCTGAACGATGTTACGCTAGTACGTCTCGATTCTTCATCCGTACACATGATAATGACCGAAACGACGCTAAACCGTATGTTCAAATTTGATGGGTGTATCGATGTAACGTTCGAACGATTAGTCCGAATACGGTCGGTGCCAAATATACGCGATTCTCCAATATCGCGTCCAAGAACGCTATGCGCGATAGCGGCATTTTCAATGGACATTCAGCTCGTCGATTGTGAGCTATTAGTTTTAATTTTTAATACGTACGAAAAATCTATGTAATATGAACAAAAATAAATTCGTTCGCATCACTATATATACGAGGTGTGATCAAAAAGTAAGGTGACTTTTTGAATTTCGCGCGCTCTGTACACTCTAATTTAAAAAATTTTTTTTTGTTGTGTTGGTACACTCGTCACGATCATATGTTCACAGTTTTGACTATATAG
>NW_017257578.1:46260-48495 GCF_001594055.1 Mycetomoellerius zeteki | reverse complement strand
CCCTCCGCGGCTCACTAGCCCAATGGGTTAGAACTCGCCTTGCTTAGCTACTCTCAATCGATTAATTGTGAAACTTGGTTGTATTTAGGTATTTAAAATAATTAATAAATATTGTTTCTAGAAAAATTACATTACGCTATATCTCGGTCGAAAAACGGTTGGAGCATATACCCTTTGTAACACTTTTCGTTCTATAACTATTTGTTTTTGTATCGTTTTTTGTTCATGGTAATATTTCCTTTTTTTGTGATGTTTTTTGTTGTCTTGTACGTAACTGCAGTCCCCAAAATCTATGATACCTTACTGCTACTCCGCATGACGCCATACCCCCCCCTCTGAAGAATCTCCGCGCTCCGTTTACCCTCGCCGCCGAGTATCCCCCGCGCCCCGCGCTCCCCTCAGAGGACCTGAGTTAGAACCCGCTCAGTATACTTACTGTGAGAGAATACTTCTTGATGGGTCGCCATGCGGACGTCGACTGCTTCTATCTCTGTCAGACGTACGCGAGGATACCTAAACATTTGATACGCGACAACGCGAAACTGCTGATCCTGTTCAAACAAGATGGTATCAACTTGAAACACGTTTACAACGATCACGTGAATACCGACATGTCGTACGATGAATTTTGCTTGTTGTGTCGCGACTGTTGGCGACAAAAGTATGGATTCCTAGTGATAGGATAGTGCGCTTAAAGATGGGAGATACAGAAAAGGATTTAACGAGTTCGCGATACCGTAACTCGATTAGTCGTTGTCGATACTTCGCCAGAGACGAACATGGCTGATGTGCGCGAGCGTGAAAAAATTATGAAGGAGATCGAGAGGACGAGCGAGTCGATCCGCAAGAAACATCGCGCTCTGAAGACCGGTAGAATCGAGGAGAGCATGACGTTGGATAAGCATTTTAAACCTATTATCAAACCGCTGCGACAGATCGTTGACAGTCCTGGCGTGCGCGCGATGAAGAGAGAGTCGTGCGACAATGACGCAACGTCTACCCCCAAGCGCGAGAGGAAGGAGGAGGAGGAGGGAGGGGAGGAAGAGGAGGAAGCGAGCGAAACGTTCGAGCGTTCCGCGACTCTGCGTAAATCCGATGATCGGTCGCACGATCATGTACAACCGATAACCTCCACCCCGCGTACGACGATCGTACCACCGATAGAGTCATTCGTGAACGTTTTCGAAACGACTAACGACTCATTCACAACGAAGGTTCAACATCGTTGCAAATGTCGGAAGGTCGAGAGGCGTTGCGAGCCAGCTTGGGCCCCCTGGGACGAAAATACGTCGAGGCTGTCATGAGCGGAGCGCGAGGAAATGGGACGGTATAGATCGCGTTTATCTACACAAGGACGGACTGATGTTTGGCAATAAACGTTTCGACGTGGATGACGCGGACAGCATAATTATCGACGGCGTACGATACGCCGGTACACCTGGTCTTTACGAGTTGATTTTCAAGAGAATTCCCGACGATCTCCTCTACACGGAAGACAATATGCACAAGTACAAGAGCATACTGCTGGCGACGAACGCGCATAGACACAAGTACCATTCGCAGGGTCGAGTATTGGCTAACAGGGGATACAAGTAACACGTAATCGCGCCGTTGATGTCGATCACACCCAAGAAACAAAAGAAATCTGAAAAGGGATTACCTCACGCAATGACATTGAATGACAACGCGATCGATTACATGCACTGGGACGATCCCAACGAGCTGGTGGATCGTCTATGGTTGCTCGACGCTTCGCACCGAACGGGCAACAACGCTCACGACAACGAGATACTATCGATCCTCGAGGAACTTCGCGAAGCCGGTCTTATAAATTAAATCGCGTATCGACGAAACGAGTGGTGTCAGTGAGAAACAATACTTTTTTTTTTCATGTATCCTGTGTATTACGAATCGAATCATGAACAAGAGATCGGTGAGGAGAAAAAAGTTAGCTCCGAGAGACGTCGTCTCGTCGAGGAATTGTACGCTCCGGCGAGAAGAAATTTTCCGCGAAGGCGCGTCATAGTCCGGGGATACGACGATCTGTGACAGGCTGATATCGTCGAGATGCGTCCGTACTCGAGCTACAACAGAGGCCGTCACTACATACTCACCGTCATCGATGTGTTGAGCAAGTATGCGTGGGCCGCACCACTCAAGAGCAAGAGCGGAAGCGAGACGACTGACGCTATCGCTGAGATAATTCGAGAGAGTGGAAGATGTCCGAAAAATTTG
>NW_017257578.1:42133-46134 GCF_001594055.1 Mycetomoellerius zeteki | reverse complement strand
CGCTCAAGAACGACATGTGGAAGATGTTTACGCTCAACGGCAATTACAAGTGGGTCGACGAACTACCGCGTCTCGTATCAGATTACAACGCGCGCAAGCATCGCACTATCACAAGCATGCGACCCGCCGACGTAACTCCCGCTATCGCCGAAAGACTCTTGGGCACGGTGTACAGCGCAATAAAGATCACGGGTGCGGCGGAATTCAAAGTGGGTGATTTGGTACGCGTGAGCAAGTACAAGACAATTTTTGAGAAGGGTTACACACCAAATTGGACCACCGAGGTGTTTACAATCGTTAAAGTGCAGCGTACCAATCCCGTAATCTATCTACTCGAGGACTATCGCAGAAAATCCATCGCTGGAGCGTTCTACGAGCACGAGTTGCATCGCGCTACACATCCGGACGTGTATCTAGTGGAGAAAGTACTGCGCAGGAAGGGAGACAAGGTGTACGTCAAATGATTGGGATTCGATGGATCGCACAATTTATGGATACATAAAAACAATGTCATTTGAAAAAAAAATGTTTTTTTTAATTCATATTTTTTTATACATATATAATAAATATATCAATATAAGTATATAAATGTATAAAATATTTTTATTATCCCTTTCATCTTCGTTTGGAGTATATAAAATACATAATTTTTAAACACAATATATGTATAGAGATAAAATAAGTATATATATGTATATATAGGGGAACATGGGGCAAAGTGGGATACGGGGCAAAGTGGGATTTTGCCGTTTCGTTTTATAAGAGCAGTTCCTATATGTTTATTTACATTGTTTGTTGACAAATGAGTTGACCTAGTATAAATTTTGAAGTGTTTCCCAATTTCCGCGCATTCTTCGGAAAGGTTTCATACAAGGTGTCCTACATTTGTGAGAAACTCAAACATTACGTATATTTCTATTGACTGTAAGTACCAATAAATTAAATGTAATTGAAATTTGAATTGCATGGGTTTGTAGGCTTACATTTACCCTCTTTTTTCGTTTTTTATTTATTTCATTTGGCGTTGAGGGTTATTTTTCGTATAATATTTTATTTAATCTGCGTTTGGGGCAAAGTGGGCGGGGCAAAGTGGGATGCCTTTCCGTTTTGATTCATCTTCACATAGGTAACTTTTTCATAACTTTATGTCTATTTCTTCATTAAATGGTTCGCACGTATAAAAGGAGGACGAAGCATCAAAATTGGTCCACAGAATCAATGATTCAGGCCATTTCAGTCGTTATTAATAACGAAATGTCCATTGCAAGTGCAGCAGTGAATTATAAAATCCCTTCATCAACTTTACAACGTTATGTACAAAAAAAACAAAGGGATGAGAATTTTGTTGTTGAAAAGCATTTGGGACGTTTTAGAACAGTATTTACAATGGAACAAGAAGCTGAAATAGTTTCATATTTGACTGCAATGGAGGCAAAGCTCTTTGGCATGACAATTTTCGATCTTCGAGAAATTGCTTTCCAACTAGCGGAGAAAAATAACATTGACCATCCTTTCAAGGAGACGGCAGCTGGTTTAGATTGGGCTTATGGATTCATGAAAAGAAACCCGTCACTGAGTTTAAGAACTCCTGAAGCGACATCGGCCGCGCGTGCCATGGGGTTTAATAAAGTCGTCGTTGCCAATTTTTTTAAGCTACTAGAGGAGACTATAACGAACAATGAAATCACCCCAGATCGCATTTATAATTGCGATGAAACGGGATTTACAGTAAATCCTAAAGCCCAATCCAAGATTATTGCAAAGAAAGGCCGTCGTCAAGTCGGTGCAATAACGTCTGCTGAAAGAGGGCAGACGGTAACTGCTGAAATTTGCTTTTCAGCAGCTGGTGTTTTTGTTCCTCCAATGTTGATATTTCCAAGAGTTAGAATGCAGAACGAATTTGAGATTGGTCTCCCTCCATCAGCATTTGCAGTTTCTCATGAAAGCGGGTGGATGACCAAAGAATTGTTCGTTGTTTGGTTTAAAAAATTTATCGCATTCTCCGGCGCTTCACACAGTCGCAAAGTGCTTCTTCTGTTTGATGGTCACTCCACTCACACAAAGAACCTGGAATTAATTGATTTAGCACGAGAAAATGGAGTCATACTTTTGTGCTTTCCACCACATTGCTCACACAAGCTTCAGCCTGGAGATGTTTCTTTTATGAAGCCGTTAATGACATACTACGCTGATGAAACTCGAAAATTTTTACGCACTAATCCTGGAAAAGTCGTAACTATTCGCCAAATTGCTCCCCTTTTCGGTGCAGCATTTATTCGAGCTGCAACTACGTCTACGGCTTTGAATGGATTTAAAAAAACCGGCATTTGGCCCCTAGATCCGAATATTTTTACCGACATTGACTTTATGCCTTCGACAACCACGGACATCGAAATCTTGGAATCTTCAACGTCCAATAATGATGAAGAATTGCCAACACCCGTACCTGGCTCATCGACAAGCTCGTCATTTGGCGAAAAAACCCTACAAGAGATTATGCCAATTCCGAAAGTGCAAGCACAGTCAGCTCCAAGAGCGTCCCGAAAAAGAGGTGCCACAGCAATCCTGACGTTATCTCCATATAGACAGTCTCTTCAGGAAACTGAAGACTCAAAAAAAGCGAAACAAGAGAAGAAACTGCAAAGAGAATCTAAATTGAAGCATCAGGCAAAAGAAAAATGCCGCAAATCCTCGCGCAAGCTATAGTGTTATATTATATTTCTTTTGTTATATTATATTTTGTTTATATTATATTTCTGTTCTGACAATAAAAAAGTACTTTTCCTTAATGCCATTATGCACTATTTTCATTAAAACCTTTCCAGAAGTCATTTAAACAACACATCCCACTTTGCCCCGTGATTTTCAAATTTCTCAAAATAATACTTTTTCGTAAAAATAAAATTAGGATTATAAAACATATATTTTTATTTAAGGAATCAGTTGAATATGTTAGTTTAGGAACCGAATTAGGGTTTTGATACGTTACCATAACTTTTTTTATGCAATATCATTTGGTTTCATAAGTTTTCTCATAGGCAGCCCACTTTGCCCCATGTTCCCCTAATACAATATTTAAAAATACATATACACTGTATGAAAATATAAAAATCTTAAAAAAAACATACATGAAGTGTAAATTATAATGATAGTAATATATAAAAATAATATTTATACGTATATAAATATGTAAAATATACATGAAATATATATTAAAATAATACTTAAAAATAATAGTAATACATATAAATGTAAAAAAAAATGTGTGATACATGAAATGTAAATTATAATGATAGTAATATATGTATCATATGTTTTATAGGTAGTAGTATATATTGCTATCATGTATTACAAAGGTATCCGCCAATGCCCCCACGGTAACGTCTCCGTCGAGTCTGGTACAACATATTGTTTATCGTCGTATGGACTCAGAGCGATTTTCGATTCGGAAATCGTGTATACCTCGTGCAGTTTAGATCGTATACACGATTGACGGCGAGTCATTTCTATCTCTTCGTTCAAACAACGCGTGTAATCATCGAACGTTATCGTTCGCGCTACGACGTTGTTCTTTACACCTTTCGCTTTTTTAGTATCCTTTTTTCCATCTACAAGCAAGGCGTACATCTTCGCTCTGAGTCCAACGAATTCAGTCATTATTGTGCCGTTGTTTTCGTCCTTCATCAGACCTGGCACCTTCTTATTCGCGAGAGGTATACCGTACGCGTTGTCCGCCGGATAATCGCTCGTGTCGAACCTAGCGATATCGAGTTTCATAGTCTCGTAAACGTCTTCGCATTCGATATGATATATGAGACTATCCGTGTCGGTGTACATGATCTTACATTTGTCTCGATACATCGGTGACATGTACTCGTGGTGAAATTCGTACAAGCAGACTTTTGATATGTCCAGTATACACATACCCACGTAAATCGGCTTGTCGAATTTCACACCGGTGTGAACCTGGCGCCCAACTTTATCAAAATTAAAAATTAATA
>NW_017257578.1:35888-39776 GCF_001594055.1 Mycetomoellerius zeteki | reverse complement strand
TTGGTCCCGTTTCGATATCTTGAAAATTGGCAAAGTTAGCTATATAGGGCTTGTGCAAAAATTGAAAAGCGCGGTATCTCCGAACCCTTCGAGGTACAAACGAAAGTGAGGGAGGTACAAACGGGTACAAACGATTCTCTTTCGAATGCCGTTGGTCCCGTTTCGATATCTTGAAAATTGGCAAAGTTAGCTATATAGGGCTTGTGCAAAAATTGAAAAGCGCGGTATCTCCGAACCCTTCGAGGTACAAACGAAAGTGAAGGAGGTACAAACGGGTACAAACGATTCTCTTTCGAATGCCGTTGGTCCCGTTTCGATATCTTGAAAATTGGCAAAGTTAGCTATATAGGGCTTGTGCAAAAATTGAAAAGCGCTGTATCTCCGAACCCTTTGAGGTACAAACGAAAGTAAGGGAGGTACAAACGGGTACAAACGATTCTCTTTCGAATGGCATAAATGAAATTAAAAAATATTAAACTTGGGCGCTGGCCATTTTTTGTATTTCATTTTTTGTTTAACTGTTTGAGGTACAAACGAAAATAAGGGAGGTACAAACGGGTACAAACGAAGTACAAACGCCCTACGGTATTAATTTTTAATTTTGATAAAGTTGGGCGCCAGGTTCACACCGGTTTCACCTCGAGTTTGCGCAGTTCGATGGCGATCAAATTTTCTACAAAGACGCTACGACTATGAAAATTCGGTTTCGCGATCATTGCCTCCGCACCGTACCGTTTTCCGTCCCATTTCGTTATCAATTTCACATCGACGTGATTTCGAACGTTTTCCATAGTTTTACCAAATACCGCATTGTTCATTCATTTGCACAAATTTTTTTCGAAATCATTTCTCGCGCGCGTTCTAAATTGCGTATTCAATTCAATATATAATCACGGAGCCAGACGGATTGAGTGAATTGCAGTACCCTATGTATCTTCATTATGCGAAGACCGTGACGAGTACATTGCTGCAGATTGCGATAGTGGATGACGTAACGCTGCTTATCGTATAGTGTCGCGAGAAGTTTATCCTCGCGCTTGCCGGGCAGTTTATCACGCGTCGGGCAGAAAGGCAAGTCAGTGTGTCGATCGTGTAGATGTTGTGGATACTCGAAATCGACCTCGAGAATATAACCGGTGGACGAATCCGGAGCGACTGCGCTCGCGTCGAAGTTAGCAGCGTCTTCGACCCATCGAAAGTCGGCGTATAGCAATGGTTGACACATCGCCCATCCATATAGATTGTTAACATCGTAGTACATTAAGTATGACGACGGTTTCGATGGATCGTACGAACGCATATACTTGTTATTGGCCTGCGCGTATCTGGAACATTGGCTGAGGCCACCGCGTATACCGCGCTCAATGAACAGAACCATATTTATGTCGGTGAGAAGTTCAAATTTTACATGCGTGTGTTTTAGCATGGCATCCCATGTGAAACCGGGCAATGTATAGTAATGTGCAGGATCAAGATCATAACTCTCTACACAACTTTCGCGGAAATTTTCGAAAATATCAGCCAACAACAAGACATCGGTTTTCAAGTACAAATCACTGTACTCGCCGAGCGTTCGTACAGAGAATCGCTGCCAGACGTTCGCAGCGTGAGCGTAATCGCTCTCGGATACGATATCGCCCGTCAACGAACTATAAAATGATTCGCGAGGTGGTAAGCGCGTGTCATCCAATTTTTCAACGCAGTCAACGTACTCGTACAGAAATACACCTTTTCGCATTAGTAATTCGAATTCTTCGTTGGATAAAGTTGAAAATTCGGAACGTACAATTTTTAATTTTTCTTTCTTGAGATACGACGCCAATTTGTCGAGACTTGCACTGAGAAACTTGTACGAGTCTATGAATCGCAATTTTACACAATTTTTATTAAAATTCTTTTCATTTTTTTTCTTTTGTACTGTCGACGTGTTTCGTAAACGAAATATACTTTTCTTTAGTTATTGGTAGAACATCTACTTGCCCATTGTAAGCGATTTCTGAAATTACAAAGTGTGCGTCGTTGCCCGATAAATTATGAAACACAACAGGAATATAAAAAGAATTTTTATAATTCAAATTACAATTTGCATGCGCTGGACCACGACGGTATCATCCGGTGAGATGGCAATGATCGCGGACCCGAGTGTCGTCCAACGCGAACGGCTTCTCACAAATGTGACACCGTGTCGCGCTATGGTACGCCTCCCATTGCTGTTTAGACAACGCTTCCATGGGCACATTAGCCGATACCAAATTTTTAACGCGATGCGCCAAGTCCTCGAGTTGTCGCGCGAACCATGCTATACAATCATTATCGCGACGGAACTGATACGACGATAACGCGTCGTCGTACGAGCATTGCACGCAGTACCCGATACACTTCGTACTGCTGATACGCGTACGACGACGCGTCTTCCCTGCCGGGTTCCGTCTTCCGCAGCATGCACTCCAAATCGGCGTACACCACGAAAGGTACGCGCTCCTTTCTGCAGTGCTAAACTCCAACCATTTGTCGTCCTCACTCGGTAGTCGGATGGCGCAGTCATTCATTTTACCACAATCTTTGCTGTGGATCTCCAACTTTGCGCTCGAGCTGAAGTAATGAAGGCACCTGCAAATAAAAATTATTTCTTTCCACTATTTCTTTTTTAATGTTTTTTTATCAATTTTTTTTTATCACGCTTACCTGTCGCAGAAAAATTTCTTGTTCTTCTTTTTGGTGAGTTGAGAGCTCACGAGGCGAGACAAATTCTTGATCCACGCAAAGTGATCGAGGCTGTCGTCGCGTGGATCTTGTAGATACAACAAGTTGGCATGCTTCTCCTTCTTGTCGCTGAGCCGCAGAGGAAGGATCTGTTTATTCTCGATGCCGTACACATTGATCGATACCGCGTTCAAACGTTCGAATTTCGGAACGTCTTTTAAAGTCATCGGAAACTCGATACCCGCGAGGTTCAACATCGACGTGTAATGCGGATACGATGATCCCAAAAAAATTATAAAAATGAAAAATTCAGACCATGTTCAAAAAAAGATCCTCAAAAATTTAAACCTTTAAAAATTCAAATGATTATCTAAAATAATATATTACCATGAAAAAAGTAACTGATATATTATATTATTAATAAACGTGCCAGTTCAAAGTGAACATACATAAAGTGTATATTATTTAAATTTAACAATATATTACCATGAAAAGTAACTCGTATGTTATTCAAGGTGCAAATTCAAAACAAACATACATATAAGTAAAACAGATTACAATTTGATTCTAGAAAATAAGTCGATATGTATGTTTTATTCTTAGTGCACAAAATATAAAAGTCGTTTATTGAGATTTGATTTGAAATTTATACTTGCCCGTACGATGAAAAATAATTGCTTGTAATTCCAGAGTACCAATTTGTTAATGACTCGGAAAAAGAAGATGGCGGCCTGCTCTCAAAAAACTTTGATGAGTTTTTCGGTGTCAATTTAGAAATAATGTCGAAGCTTTTACAGAGTAATTGTTACAACACTTGAAGTACAAAAAGTATTACATTAGGACCATATTTTCAAAAATTCTATAACGAAGTAAATATATATTACGTCATATAATCAGTAAACTCTTTAACTGTACAACTTCTTTGTACTTGATCTGAGAACTTCTTATTTATGAATTTTGGGTTTAATTAGTATTTACTCGTTTCAGGTAATAAAGCAACGTTTTTTATCAATAAATTACTCGCTAAAAATACAGCATAACAAACTCAAAATCCGAAGTTGATACAAAAATTCGAAGTTTTACTAAAGAAAGATGGGAGGCTTTTAATCTAAACAATTTTCATAACTCTTTTATTTCAATTATTTATTTCCATCCCTCGAAAGTTTTTTGAGAGCAGGCCGCCAT
>NW_017257578.1:34772-35143 GCF_001594055.1 Mycetomoellerius zeteki | reverse complement strand
CATATTTTCTTCGTCTCTCCGATTTTAACACAATCTTTGACATAGAGATTTTTTTCTTGATGATACTCTTTGAAATATCATAAAGTTCTTCGATAAATTTTTATTATTCATAGTATTATAATATATCGATATAATGAATAGATTTTTTTGACAAATTACATTTCACTTTAGAAAAAAATTATGTTTCGACAACATACATATATACCATATTTTTCAATAAACTGAAGCGTACTACATCTAGTGCAAACTACATCTGGTGTAAAAAATTTTTTAATATATAACTAATAACAGGGGGAAGCTGCAACAAGTCTCCAAACAGAAGAATGTGTTTTCTGCCAAAGAAACCATCATCTGTATCTGTCGTATCAAAG
>NW_017257578.1:33492-34565 GCF_001594055.1 Mycetomoellerius zeteki | reverse complement strand
TGGGAGCAGATATGGCAGTTGCTTTTTTCAAATGTATTTTGATCCATGTTTAATTGTTTCAATAAGAAAACTTTTCCCTGTACCACCCTCGCCATTTACGTACAGTCGCAGAATTTGATTTTTATTTTGTAAAACTTGCCATACTCTATCGAAGATTCTTTTCTGGTCTTCTTTCAATCGCGACATGATTTGCGATAAATCAATCGGTGCGTCAATCTTATCAAAATTTTCCAGATCTTTCATCGTGTTGTCAGCTTCTATCGGATTGTAATCCAGTCCATCGTCATCGGCTTTGTCTCTGTCTGCTGTTTTCAGATCATTTTCGCGCTTCTTGATTAATTCAGCAACGTTCTCAAAAGCTTTCTGTATTTCTTCGAGCCTTTCGTGATATTTCATTGCCTTCGTCAAAGCAGACGCTGAATTCTTACAGGCATCCGTGTAAGTTTCGTATGCACCTTTGAGTTCACTCAAATCTTTTCACGGTTTAAACAGAAGAAGCAGTGAATAAAAATATTTTTTGGGTTCAGTTATTACATTAAATCGATAATGGTTAATTAAATAATACTTTTTTCATTTTTTTAAACATAATCCCGATACAATAAGTTTGTGACATTCGACTTCGTCATTTTTTGGGATCTGTTTCATAATTTCCCAAATTTTGGGAAAATCGTACAAATTCAATGATTCTACTGTAATTCCTTAAGTCTGCTTGGATAGTAATCATCGATGAGCGACGGACAATAAATATTCGTAGAATTTTCATCGAGAGTTTTAATTTCATAGAATGTTTTAACTTTTCTGTTTCTCATCTCATTAACGTCAATCCATTTGACAATGGTATCACTGTCCGTATCATATAAGAGATTCCCTAGTAGTATGTCCGCAGTTTCTAAAGCACCGTATTTTCTATTATTCAATGAACGCAAATTCCACAGTTTCGAGGCCAAGGATTTATTGGAATCTATCATTGTAAAGTCTTTATTGCATTTTTCCGACTTTGTCGTGTATTTTATTAAGTATGAGTTTAAAAACTCTGATGTTTCTCCAATAAATTGTATGTCCATATTTCCCTC
>NW_017257578.1:32561-33325 GCF_001594055.1 Mycetomoellerius zeteki | reverse complement strand
AAATAATTATAGGTAATTTTTAAAGATTATAATTTATCGCCCATTATTGATATCAAATCTTTGATTTACCTGATACATATCGTTAAAATTAAGTAGATTTTTTATTTTTGGGACTACTTATTACAAGTAATTTCTTCAATAAATAAATACGTAATAGTTAAGAATTACCTCTCAAATTGACTTTTCCAAGCTTAGCACAAAATTAGTATAGTCAGTTATCGTTGCAATAAAATCGTTAGCAAGTCGTTTTTATAAATGATAAAATTTATGGCGTTACTTAGGAAGTATCCCATCCATGCATTTTTTATACAAATATATTTGCGTGAAATGTTCCTTTTCAATTAGTTATTCAGTCAGACAATTCATAAAATAAGAACCATGGAAAGATTCTTAACTATAAAAATTCAAACTTTGGGTAGCCTTTTCATCAGTGTTTTGAACATTTCGGTAACTTTTACTTAATTTTATTCCTTTTTCCAATCTGAAATTATTACTTAACATAGACCTGCGGCATACGATACTTGTTTTCCCACTACATTGCCTGCAACTTTCGGAAGGTGTAGCAGTCACCCATCTCACGTTAAAAAATTATTAAAAATGAAATAGGGAATTTCGATGACGCTGACCATGACACAATATCATCAAGGTAATGACCCTTAGTAACCATCGAAGGGTTTCGTCAGTCGCTCGTTATTAAGAAGTTATTAAAATTAAAATTCACCTCCGATGGCCTCGATCTTCCCATACATTATGAAGGTCGTCAC
>NW_017257578.1:32085-32361 GCF_001594055.1 Mycetomoellerius zeteki | reverse complement strand
CTCCGATGACCCTGACTCTCCCACACATTACGAAGGTCAGACCGAATAATCTTCGGAAGGTTGCAGCAGTCACCCATCACGCGTTGCGAAATTATTCCAAAAAATTAAAATGACCCTGACTCATATTGTTAAGGTCACGACCCTGAGTGACCATCGGACACTTTCAGCAGGCGACCGCTGCTCATCAAGAAGGTATTAAAATAAAAATGAACAGTTCATCTCCGATGACCCTCCCATACATTATGAATGGTCATTACACCGAACAATCTTCGAAAG
>NW_017257578.1:27656-32056 GCF_001594055.1 Mycetomoellerius zeteki | reverse complement strand
CAAAAAAATTAAAATGGCCCTGACTCATATTGTCAAGGTCACGACCCTGAGTGACCATCGAACACTTTCAGCAGGCGGGGGTGAGAAAGGACGAAAGAGGGTGTGAGAGGACGAAAGAGAGTGAGATAGGGCGGAAAATAGAGGGTTGGTTGCAGGTGGGGGGTAGTGGAGGAGGAGAGGAGGGGAAGGGGGTGCGACGGGTCAAGGTTGGTGGAGGTGTGAGTGAAAGGTGAGAGAGGACGTTAAAATAATTAATATTGTGGAGGTGGGGGAGGAGGAGAGGAGGGGAAGGGGGTGTGACGGGTCAAGGTTGGTGGAGGTATGAGTGAAAGGTGAGCCAGGACGTTAAAATAATTAATACGGCCTTGAATGCGGACAGAAAAGAAGAAGAAAAAGAAGAAGAAGAAGGAGAAGAAGAAGGAGACGTATTCATTTTTCACGAAAACCATCACTTTTCGACCGCTCATATGTCCAGAACGGCTTGACCGATTTTAATTTTTTTTAGCTCAAATTACTTGTGGCGATGCGGCCTTCCAGGATATATTACGTGCGTTTCAAAATTTTTTATATTTTAGTAGTTATACACCCCCGAAAAATGCACTTTGGTGGCTTGGGATAAGAGACTTGTAGTGTCTTTTCATTTCATTTTCATTAATCTTGAAGTAGTTTTTTTTTTAACATGGCCGGATACACTACCGCGTCTCCTGATTCACGATTCACATGTCTTCAGCCGGGTATAGAGCAGCGACCACCGACCACGCGAAGCACGCATTGTCCATCGAACACACACTGATCACCGCTCGTTTCGTCGCTATTTCTCGCGGAAGTTGAATATTACATCCCGCGCGCATGGTGTTATGTAGTGTGGAGTATGCGGAGTGTTGTGAGAGGGCGCCATGCGGGGCGCCACGAGAGCGTGCGAGAGAAGCGGCAACTGGGAGGATTTAGAAGATGTACATTTTGGCTCAATAAAGGACACACACATTAGACTGATTAAGGACATCCTTTTTATGTAATTAAAACATATCCACAACACATGGGATTCAGTTTGTTCACGTTAACAGTGAAATTGTGGATTCGCGATAGCGCCCATCCGCTGTCGCGTTCTTGGAACTCTTCGAGCGACGCCAACATGGGTTCGATGACGCGTGACACGTACCACTCGCGCAAATCGGTGCATCGATATAGTTCACTGTTTTTAGTGTTTATACTTTTATTAGCGCGTTTGTTGTTTGTCGCAAACTCGCCGTTGAACGCGGAGTACACCTTCACACTACCATGTCTCTCTACAGCGTCACTCGCTCGAGCACTACATCGCCAGCGTCTTTTAAAAACCGTCGCGGTTCGATGTAGTTCGCGTTGATCACCGCGCCAGTCAGAACACGACTCTCGAACGCGGCGTCGATCTCTCGCCAGACGAGAGATCTGTTGTCCTCACTTGCGTACTCATCACCAACGTACACGAAACGCCGCTCTAATTGAATCTTTGCATCCGCGAGTCGCGCGATCCTTGCCAAGCATTATTTGTGTCCGACGGCGAGCCGTGGACGCTTGGCACGACACAGTTCTTCCAACCGCTCGATGCCACTCGTCGCACCGTTGCAGCCACGCGAGACACTCCGCCAGATTAGCGACCTGGCCGCATTGCTCCAACAGTTCGCATTCCACTCGATCGTGGTTTTCCATGTCTTTTTTTTCAGTCTTAGATCACGTCGCACTCTTCCACGGGACACTTGCACGTTAGTCGTTCACACACGTTGCAACATCGCCTTAAGTTTAAATTGAAATAATGATCTAGCAACTTGCTATTATGTGTAAGTTGCACTCTTCATACTCATAGCATTGTTCATCACACTTGTCAAGAAACAGCATAGGAATCTTATCGCGGTCGTGATATTCGGTCCATATATTGCCAATTATTAGCAGTTCGACGCACTTCTCATTACCCGCAGGAATCGTAATGGACATGCTGGGACATTCGCTCTTTTCCGCGATTTTCTTCACCTAATAATGATTGTCCTTTATCACATTGAAATTGTGAAAAATCCTAGCCCACCAATGTTTGGCTAACAATCTCTTTTCATTGTCATCATCATTCTTGTAACATTCGTCTCGTAACCGCGAGTACACTTTCTGTCGCGCGAGTAAGGACCAATAATAAATGGGTTCTCTGATAACGACTCCCTGTCTCTCTCCGCGTATACCTAATTCTCGATCGCGTAGGAACTGCACCTGTGATATTCGCGTAACTTCGTCTCTCCTCTGTGGATTACTGAGAACGTACTGCACATCGTATACGGCAGAGTCATATTCATATTCTTCATCTGCCTCGTCTATGATATTCTCAAGCTGTTCCGGATCCATGTTTCCGATGTCCTCGACGTTTGCATGATGGTCAGCCATACTTTTCACATTCACAATACTGTTAACAATACTGTTCACAATACTATTCACAATATTTTTTTCAATATGTGCACATTGGACACACGTTGCATGGAAATACAGTGTACATCGGCTGTCTACAATTAAAATACGATTGGTTATCTAGCGCACCGACTCTCGGTATAATGCTTCCTGACGAGATACATTACGTTGATGTCAGTGTCCGATATATTAATCATGCATGATGCACATACTGCATACGCACCACCCATTGTGTAGCATTGAATCATGCAGTGTTTAGTACGAATGTTCAGAGCGCGGATTTCCGGAGACGATAAAGTTTTTCTACACGATTCGTATTGTACTCGCTTAAATCACTCGCACATCCAGTCGGATAATACTTCTTCGTCTGATGACTCTTGGTCCATTATCTCCTCAAAATCTATTTCCATTTCTTCAAATACCTCGTCTATAATATGCTCGAGGTGTTCCGGATCCGCGTTTCTGATATTCTCGAACACTATGTCCTCAACGTTCGCACGATGGTCAGCCATACATTCCGATTACTCTCCTTGCGATCGATTCGATATTCTTCCAGAGCATCAACTGAGGTGTCGCGTGCTTATGACCCATTATATATTTCGTTTGCGACTTCTTTGCCCCTTTGTCTATGTCCTATTAGATTACACTTTGTTGACTAAACGGTAGTCGATGCTTTTCTTAACGCGTTGCGATGTGTTACCGATCTCTTCCCAGAAAAATATCGTTATCGTTATCAATGCTTCTTGGTCATGAAAGAAAGAACTGTGAGAACGCAGTGTAATTTCATACTTCTACCTCTCATTGATAATATTTTGTTGACTAAACAGTAGCCGACGCTTTTCTTAACGCGTTGCAAGGTGTTACCGATCTCTTCCCAAAAAAATATCGCTATCGATGTTTCTTGGCCTTGAAAATAACTGTGAGAACGTAGTGATTTCATACTTCTTTGTCTCACTGCAGGAGAGTCACTTTCTTTATTGTAGAAGAGTTATGTTTTGTTGAGCAGCCGAAACATCGGCGCTTCTCTTAAACGCGTCGCGACGTATCACCGATCGGACAGTGTATATATAGACAGTGTATAAAGCTTTTTTTTTATTCAATTGTAAGCCTCAATTACAATCACTAAGACATGGATCGACTAAAGAATATATACATCGAAAATCGGTCGAGCGCAAGGGGTACCGTCCCTTGCCACTGATTGTGTGTCCACCAAGTTCATCATCATCGAGGGAAATGGTGAGATATTGGGAATGTCCTAGAGAAAAAGCATTAAAGTCGTCAAGTCCATCATCATCATCATCATCATCATCATCGATGGAAAAAGTGAGATATTGGGAATGTCCTGGAGAAAAAGCATCAAAGTCGTTAAGTTCACCACCATCGAGGGAAAAAGTGAGATATTGGGAATGTCCTGGTGAAAAAGCATCAACGAGGGAAAAAATGAGATATTGGGAATGTCCTGGGGAAAAAGCATCAAAGTCACCAACGTTTTCGTCGTCGTCGTCGTCGCCGTCGCCGCTATCAAAATATAAACCATAAGGTAAGTAACTTTTTTGTTTATAGACGCGTTTAGGATGACTAATGTATTATATTTTATTCTCTACTGAAAAAACGAATAGTGATCAAAAAATGCTTTTTTGTTCTTTTTTTCCAGAAAGCGTTGCTAGCGATGTCAGAGAACGCTATACGCGACAGCGGCATCTTCAACACGCATCAGCTCGTCGATTGCGAGCTCTTAGCTTTAGTTATTAATACGTACGAAGGAAACGATGTAAAAAAAATGTGAATAAAATATTTTTCATTCGCACATTGCCGTGTACATTTTTTACTTCCCATCCTATGCGCACTCCGTTTAGATAAACAGCAGCCAGCGCTTCTCTCGCCGTGCCGCAACATGTAGAAAAAATATCGATGCTTCTTTGTTATATTAAATAATACATGTAGAACGCTTCTTTGTCATATCTGGAGACACGGTA
>NW_017257578.1:24347-25847 GCF_001594055.1 Mycetomoellerius zeteki | reverse complement strand
CGCACACTCATATCAGATTTACACATGTACAGCCATTTTGTGTTACGTAGCCAGACTCTGTGTGCATCCAATATCCTGTTTTAAGTATAAACATTTCAAGCAAGCAATAATAAATGAGAATAATAATGGATATTTTTTTAAAGCAGTAGAAGTGATAGCAATTTAGTTGCGTCAACGAGAGAATTCGTCAAGATTAAGAAATCTGTCATCGATGGTAGCACCGACGAGATACTATTAAAGACCGACATCCTTATGGGAGTTCGTGTCCTTGTGAATATTGAAGTGATTAAGAATTAAAAACTGATAATATTGTACTAATTTTATGATTTATTAGTTTATTTTTATTCAGTTTATAATTATGTGTTATATGTGTAAAAAGAACAAAACATTGTTTCAATAAAAACATGGTTTATTTTATTGTTGATAAATGATTAGTTACATTTATAATTATATGTGTATGTGTATATGTGTAAAAAGAACAAAACATTGTTTCAATAAAAACATGGTTTATTTTATTGTTGATAAATGATTAATTACAACATAATTATGATTTTTAGATAGTCGCTATACATTATGCAAACATTTACAAAAAAAAAAAAAGAGTAAACTTGAGTGATACGTCGATCGATCGATATATGAACAAGGCTCATAATATATTAATAACATTTTCTTACAACATAATTACGATTATTAAACAGATATCGCTATATTTACAGATTGTAATATAAATATATAAAGACGGTAGAAATTTGCATTACTAAATTTATTTAAGGCACAGTTATCGTTTGCTCACAATTCTTCCATTTTTCAGAGAAATATCTACTATTGGCCATTTTATAACGCCGGAATAAATCGAGTCGTATAAATATACTACGCATAACAATTAGGGGTTTCAAACCTACAAATTTTGTCGATATTAAAGAAACTGTATCTCTGCTTCCAGAGATCGTAGGACAATTTTTCTGGGTGCGTTTTAAAGGGTGAAACTTCTTCTATGAAACAGTTAATTGTCAAATATCTCCCTTCCGCTTTATTGCTCTTTATTCAATGCTTTATAAAAAGTGTTACAGTGATCGGATTTAGTTCAAATATGCGCCGTTTTGTTCGATAATCTGTTTCCATCTAGACGGCAACTTCATAATACCCCCCTCGTAGAAGCCCCCCTCCTTACTTGCGAAGAACTCGGACAGCCACTTTTCACAATCCTGTATTGAGTTCAACTTTACACCACCAAGGGCGTTCGCCATGGACAAGAACAGGTGGTAATCACTTGGCGCTATGTCCGGGCTATATGGTGGATGCGATGAAACCTCCCATCCGAGCTCCCGTAGCTTCTGACGAGTCATCAACGAAGTGTGTGGTCTGGCGTTGTCCTGGTGGAACACTACACCCCTCCTGTTGGCCAATTCTGGACGCTTCTGGTCGATCGCCTGCTTCAAGCGGTCCAGTTGTTCGCAGTAGATGGTAGAATTAAGCGTCTGGCCATATGGGAGCAGCTCA
>NW_017257578.1:14347-19347 GCF_001594055.1 Mycetomoellerius zeteki | reverse complement strand
TTACTAAAAATTACTAAATTACTTATTCGCTTATTGTCCAAAGTTTTTAAATGCGATTATGCATGTCCGAAATCAGTACAAAAAAGAAAGAGAGGTACCAGAGCAGGTGCACAAGTTCAACAGGATCGCTTCATGCGCTTTCTCTATAAAATGTCATCAGCTCATTACAATTGGGGACCTAAACGCAGGGTAAGTCTTACATGTTATAAAAAATATTATTTCTTGTCTTAATAACAATTCAAATATGCTGCAAAATGAGACATGTGTTTGATATAAAACGTAAAAGTGTAAAGTAATTATTAAATAAATACGCATCGATATCGCAACAGTTTTTCACAGCTAAATTTGCTATCTATTTTATCGATTTTTAAGATTACGAAATTATTATGTTCTTAAAAGGAAGATTACGTGCCGTTTCTGACATACATTTATTCAATCAAACTTAAAAATCAATAATATTAAAATTTTTTTCAGCAATCTCCTTCAACATACGAAAAACCGTCAACATCTCCTATGTTCATAGGACCTTTTATGTTCACCTTGACCTGTAGTACCATCCTGCAAAGTTATGCCACAACCTTTTTCTCCACCCTGTATATATATCGCTATACATTATGCATACATTTACGTATTGATAAAAAAAAAGAGTAAACTTAAGAGAGATTCTGCAATTAATAAAGTTTGAAAAGCGATATCTAAACAAATTCATTAAAATTCTTTAAAGTCACACACGTTCCGTAAATTTAGAATACAAGGAAGACTAGTTGGATCAACTCACTTTTGCTTTCTCTACACTTATTGTGCGTGACTTGAAAGATTTGTTTAGATATCGCTTTTCAAACTTTATTAATTGCAGAATCTCACTCAATTTTATTCTTTTTTTTATTGTTTCGTAAGTGTATGCATAATGTATAGCGATACCGAGTATAGTAATGATTCATTCATTAAAATTCTTTAAAGTCACACACAATACGTGTGGAAAGCAAAAGGTTATTGATCCAACCAACTGGCCTAGTCTTCCTTGTTTCGAATTGAATCATACATTTTTTTTTATAAAGCGTGCCATTAGTAATTACTTTACATTTTTACGTTTTATATCAAACATATATCTTATTTTGCTGTTTTAAAAGAAAATTAAATGTCTGACAAGAAATAATGTTTTTTATAAACATATAAGAATTATCCTGCGTTTAGTTCCCCAATTTCGGACGTGCAGAATCGCTTTTTAAAACTCTTAATTGTGAAAATTACAATAAGTGAATTTTCGTAATAGTTAACAAGATATTAATTATTAAAAACGAATATTGGTTTCTCAAACATTATCAATTTTACAGATTAAATTTGATGGAATTTGAAAAAAAATTATTGTATCTTATTATCAAGAAATAATGTTTTTTATAAACATATAAGAATTATCCTGCGTTTAGTTCCCCAATTTCGGACGTGCAGAATCGCTTTTTAAAACTTTTAACTGTGAAAATTACAATAAGTGAATTTTCGCAATAGTTAACAAGATATTAATCATTAAAAACGAATATTGGTTTCTCAAACATTATAAATTTTACAGATTAAATTTGATGGATTTGAAAAAAAATTATTGTTTTTTATTTTCTGATATCGTCGTTTTGGTCTTCATGATCGAATCGACGGAACGGATCTATCAGTGAAGAGAATTGGCATCCCGTTTTTTTATTTACACGACTCGATTTATTCCGATAATAGATATTTCTCTGAAAAATGGAAGGATTGTGATTGGCCAGTTTCATAATATCAATGTTATAACTTCGGTATAAATTGATTATGTATAATCGTAGTCACAGAAAATCTGTATGCTATGAATTTTGAGCACTGACAATTCCAAAAATAACATTATTTTCCATTCCTGTAATTTTCATATTTTTTGCCGGCGAACGACTATTTTGCAGACGCTAGTGATGCAAATATAAAGGTCAATTTATGGGCAAAATATTAAGTAAAAATGTATTAAAACAAGTTTATTAGTTTTAATTAATTTATTTTCGATTAACATTATAATAAACTTGTTTTTACTTAATATTTTGCTCATAAATTAATCTTTGTACCGTCTTTATATTTTTTTTATTGCAAACTTAGATCTCGTTAGACTTTTAGTACAGAGTGTTCCGTAATTCACCCGACAACGCTCGCAGGTAGAGCAGACTAAACTGATTTAATACCGTATTTTCTCACAATATGAAAAATCTAAAAAAATATTTAGAGTTTTACGAAAGGAAATTTGAGAAATTTTTAAATAATTTTTGTCTCTTGCTGTTTTTTTATAAAGTTGATAATGTTTGAGAAATTTTTAATTAATATCTTGTTAACTATTGCGAAAATTGCAAAAAATTTCCATTTTCATATTTAAATAGTTAATTCGCTTATTATAATTTTCATAGTCAAGAGTTTTGAAAAGTGATTTAATTTTCTCTTAAAAACAATTTCATAATTTTGAAAAATAGTAAAATATGCAGCAAAATGAGACGTGTTTGATAATATAAAACGTAAAAGTATAAAGTAATTATTACAATCGAATAACTTATAACTACAAGTGATCTATATAACTTTTTGATCGAAAGGGCACAATAAACTTTATTTTGGGGAAGCTACTTACTAGTCTAATGTGGTACATTTGGTGCGGTATAAAATAAACGATGGATTCCATGTTCACAATGCTTTTGTATGGCATTACCAATCTCTCTGTATTTTTTACCAGATTTTACAATATCAATAGCTTTAGACAAGCATTCATACGTCACTTCTACCAACTGTTTTATTTCCGGTTTTACATTATCCACCAAAAAGGTTTCATCCAAATCTCTGTAAAAACTATTGTGATATACGGTAACATCAATTGGAAAGAAACAATAATTAGGTGATATCTTTGATATGTTTAAGAGAGAGACACTTTTCTTATAATCAGGTTTGCCAGTTTTCCAGATAACGGAAAATTTTCCATGATCAATATCATATATGTAATCTTGTACATAGTCTTATAAATTGAAGCTGTAAAATATGTACTATTACAAATTAAATACATAAAAGCGAGCGAGAGTAAATAACTATGCGCTGTAATTATAAAAAAAATAACAATTTCGTTATACTTATGATGTAACATTCAATCGGATCTCGACGGACTAATTTCCAGCCATCGTCAGCGGTACATGTACTATTAAAAAAGTAAAAGGTTTAGAAACTCGT
Organism: Mycetomoellerius zeteki; assembly: GCF_001594055.1. Classification (NCBI taxonomy): domain Eukaryota; kingdom Metazoa; phylum Arthropoda; class Insecta; order Hymenoptera; family Formicidae; genus Mycetomoellerius; species Mycetomoellerius zeteki. Next base: position 16,131 of record NW_017257578.1, on the reverse strand, counting down.
GTTCAAAGAAAAATCAATTCCTCAAATATAGACGGGTAACATCTCTTCTATTATTACTACAGTTTGAGGAGTACGATCGTTTATTAGTTTCTAAGTATCTAAGTAAATTCCAAATCATTATAAGAAACGATAATGATTATTTACTAAAATTTAAATTAGCCGAAACATTCGATCGAATATTGCGCCACACAGTTATAAATGTAACAAAAATGTAAATGTATAATTTTATAATTATTAATTGATCTCTACAGTTATTTATTTTCACTTGCTTTTATGTATGCTTACAAGGTTTAAATTTGGAGAGTCCATTAGTTTGTTGAAACAATTTAACGTTACTGATGCTAATAAATAATTTGACACTGATCTAAACATGTTGGCAAAAAGTAGTAGTGAAAAAAGAAAAAATAGAGGAATTCCTGCATACAGTATCCGGAAACTTTTGTTTCCTGTACGATAAAAAGGGATAATAATCAATAAACTTCCAAGTCTTGTAGAAAAACGGTGTTGCGAACAAAATATATTTAAAAAATTATAAATACTTTTTAAAATAAGAGCATTTTTATAAATACTCTTTAAAATAAGTTTGAGAACTGTGGGAAAAAGTTAAAATTTCCAAGCTTTTTTTATATAATATTGACAAATTATTTACCATTACAAATATCGCCATCTTGTAAGGGTCTGGTATCAGGCATACCATGGGAAATTACTTCGTTGACAGAAGTACAACAACTGGTTTAATGGCGATGGATAATAATCTCTTTCAATACAAGCTTCATGCACCATTCTATCAATTTCAGACGTTGTAACATCAACGTCACAAGTCTTGTAGCTTCATCCAAGACTTCTCGACCAAGCTATGCAAAATTTAATTTGGAATATGTTAAAAACAAAAAAAAGAAAATCTAGAATCTATGAGAATCTCAACATGTTAAAAACAAAAAGCAACAACCTTCCCTCCCGCCCCTCTCTCTCTCTCTCTCTCTATTGTATTCATGTTATTTCAGCACAGTGAGTACATATATTTATACTATACCTTGCATGCAACTCTCATGCCTTCGACTTTTTCATCATCAAGAATTTTTATTTGGCCAGAATCTTTTACAGCTTGCTCTCTGAGTGGTATCCCAGCTGGATGTAAGGCATAATTTGGTTGAGCGATACTCTCATACCCTCAGGAACCTCTCTACGTTGTTCTTTTTTGTATGGCTGTAATTTTCCAGTATAATTGTAAGTAGGCCAAGCATTATAAGTGTCAGAAATTTTATTTCCGTTTTCTCCCTCTAATTATGCACAAATGTGTACAATGTATTACACTTAATAACAAAAAATCGTAGAGATAATAAACGATATGCACACAAGATACTTACTTGCCAATTGATTGATGGATAACTTTATGCATTTTCCAACTTTGAAACAATACCTTTGAAACAATTCTGAAAATTAGAATGCTTTGTTAATCGTTTTAATAAACAAATATTTTTTACTAGAAAAAATGTAACACTATAATTTACTATAAAGTGATAAAAGCATTAATCACCCGGTTACACGTAAAATCAGATTAGAAATTGTAACAACCTAACTTTCTACGCGTGGATATGGCTCGTCGGAGTCTCTCGGCGCGAGACGAGAAAGAGGTTCGAGCAGGTTGGAGTGAGATGCAGTTATACAGGCGGTTAAACGAAATGAACGTATTGACAGTGCTTAAACAAATTAACTAACTAGCTTTAATGTAATACTAATGGTTCATACAAAAGGTACGCATACAAATTATTTTAAGAAGAAAA
>NW_017257578.1:1547-14107 GCF_001594055.1 Mycetomoellerius zeteki | reverse complement strand
GCCAGCCAATGCGTTTGTACGGCGCGGTTGCGAGATGCAGTGTGGCGCGGCGTGAGCGATCGCACCGGATTCGTTGATATGGTGAAGCGCGCGGGCGCGCCAGCCAATCGTGATACGCGGTGTGGTCAGGATCCGCGGCGCGGAAATTAGGATCGAACGCTTCCCCGATGCAATGGGGACCGCATGACACTGGCGAGGATCTACGACCCCAAGAACGCTTGGGAGGGTGGAGAACACTCCACCCTTGAACGTGTCGCAGGCCCGCGGTGTGCCGGTAGAGGTGCGGGACCTGAAATGGTGAGAGCTGGAGGTGCAGGCAGCTGTATCGCTTACCGAGAACGCTCGGCAGTGACTGAGAACGCTCAACCACTTTGTTCTTGCGATAGGCTGTGTGGAAAACAGATAGTTTCTCGCTACCGAGAACGCTCGGCAGTGACTGAGAACTCTCAACCACTTTGTTCTTGCGATCGACTGGAATCTGCTTTGAGATATTCGAGGAGTCTTGGAGCGGTTTCGGAGCGGAGCTCGGAAAGCGGAAAAAGGCGCTGAGTTCGGCGATTGCCTCGTCTTTTATATGGATTGTTGCTCCCGCTCGTATTGTTCCGGAATAAATCGGCGCGTTCCGTTAGCGAACAATACGAGCGGGGGTAAACGCGGTTCGGTTCGGTTTGTGCCTATTCGGCCGATTTCGGCGGATTGCCGGTTTCGCGATGTTTCGCGGTCTCTGGCTCGCCGGTAGTACCTGTGAATTATGTTTTAGTTTCTCAAAAATAATGTGGGCGCACCGCGCCCTCCTCGCTGCTACCCCTGATGTCGGGGTGCAGCGGCATCCGACGGATGACCTGTCGGGAACGATGCGTTAACGGGGTGCATCGTTACAAAATAATACAAATCATCTATATCGAATAGCATATAATAATAATTTCCTCTTGAGAGAGAAAGATCAGAGTAGAATCACTCTATGTTTCACTATTTTCGCCAATTACACATTAAAAATGTTAAGTGAAGAAATTATATATTATCCATTGCAATAACTAAAACCAACAAGAATTCCAGATCAATAATGACTCTTGGCGAATCTAATGGAAGTTGACTAGTAAAGATTTTGGGAATCACTAAAAACTTTAAAGACATTAAATCCTCATTTTAATTAATACAATATTAATTAATATTGATATTAAATACACTCTACAAATACGTGACGGAAGAAGATTAAATTGAAAAAGCGAAATATCTAATTTAACCTAATAAAATAGTGTAACGTGTAACGGAATAACGGGTCTTACCTGGCTACAGAAATATAAACACTGAATGCCGATTTTCAAGCAAGTCGGACATTGCGAACACGCAACGGCGTTACATCCGACTCTTTTGCACATTCCGAGTGCTATCGATATTAAATTTAACAACGTCGCGTATGTACAGTCGTCAACAATCGTGTACATATACAGTCACACGCGTAGCACAGTGTCATCAGCACTGTTCTGAAATCTGATCTGAATCTGAATAGAGGCAGGATCAGATATAGATGTTACCTTATGAATGTAACCGGGCGACTACACGACACTTGTAAAAAAACGCGGCGCCCGTCATCTTCAAAATAACTCAAGCGGCCAATCACGGCTGCGCTCTCTGTTGTGTTCCATCGCGCACGCGCACTGACGAGAAAACGACGAGGCGGCCAATAATCGTACATTCGATTGGTGCGTAATCTATGCGAACAAAAGCTACGCCGCATGGCGGAATGTGTCCAAACTAAAACTAATAGCGGTCACTTCTAGAGGCCTAGATAATGCGGGGTCAACAATTTTATTAAGTCGTAAAAAATTAACCAATCGCAATCGAATATGAGAATAATCAACTGTGATTGGTCAATTTTCTACGACTTAAGACCCTACGACCGCTAAGATTTTTATTGTAGACCCCACATAGCAGAGATGCGTTATTGAAGGTTATGGTCTAATTGGCTGTCTAAATCATGTGATCAGAGCCCCATTTTAATTAGCTGCGTTCAGCAGACTCAGCAATTTTGCAACCGTTTTATGATTCGTCGCGCTAATTGGATCATACTTTTAGATTTAAAGGAATACTCCTATCTCAGCGAAGAATCACAAAACGGTTGCAAAATTGAGTCTGCTGAACACAGCCATTAATTCATTACTGCGTATAATTAGAGTCCTAGGACTCTACGTACAGAGTTTAATAATGTATGAACTATTAAATACACAATATATAATGTATGTACTATTAAGTACATACTATAAGGACGTACTATACTTTCTTGTTTTTTCATATCGATGCTCAATGCTCATTTTCGGCGTCAAAATAAGTCACGAGATAGAAATTGGTTCTAATTATACTCGAATATGATGATAATGCTGGAAAGTTTGGATATTCTATTCTATCTAATAATCAACTCGACTTCTACACAATTACTGTGATGGATAAATTATTTTCATACTTATATCTAGTTAAATTTTTAGATGCTTTAGCACAATCGTTTTTCCGTATATATAAAAATATACATTGCGTGTCTCCGCAAATTAAACTTTCGTTAGTTATATAATGTGTGTGTATGTGTTAGATTTCAATAAAAACATGTGATTTAAAATATGATTTTAATATGTATTTTTAGAATAGATACATGTTTCCGAACAATTCTTTCAAGTCACGCACAATAAGTGTGGAAAGCAAAAGTGGGTTGATCCAATCAACTGGCCTAGTCTTTCTTATTTTCGAAATTTTCATGTTGGTTGGGAGATGTTGACGGTTTTTCGTATGTTGAAGGAAATTTCTGAAAAAAATTTTAATATTATTGATTTTTAAGTTTGATCGAATGAATGTATGTCAGAAATGGCACGTAAGCTTCCTTTTAACAACATAATAATTTCGTAATCTTAAAAATCGATAAAATAGATGGCAAATTTAGCTGTGAAAAACTGCTGCGATGTCGGTGCATATTTATTTAATAATTACTTTACACTTTACACTTTTATATCAAATCAAACACATGTCTCATTTTGCTGCATATATGATTATTTTTCAAAATTATGAAATTGTTTTTAAGAGAAAATACATATGACAAGAAATATTTTTTATAACATGTAAGACTTACCCTGTGTTTAGGTCCCCAATTGTAATGAGCTGATGACATTTTATACAGAAAGCGCATGAAGCGATCCTGTTGAATGTGTGCACCTGCTCTGGTACCCCTCTTTCTTTTTTGTACTGATTTCGGACGTGCAGAATCGCATTTAAAAACTTTGGCCTGAAAATTACAATAAGCGAATAAGTAATTCGGTAATTTTTAGTAATATCTTGTTAACATTGCGAATCACAAATTAAATCGCAAGCAATTTAGTGATTTGATGCTCAATTAACATCATTTTAAGATTTTAACTTACGGCACAGTTATCGTTTGCTTCTAGCATGTCAAAATCGTCTGCAAAATAGTCGTTCGCCTGCTAAAAAGGAATGGAAAATAATGTTACTTTTGAAATTGTCAGTACTCAAAATTCATAGCATACTCGTATAGATTTTCAATGACTACGATTATACGCCATTATACACCAATTAGTTTATACCGAAGTTATAACACTGATGTTATGAAAGTGGCCAATCACAATTCTTTCATTTTTCAGAGAAATATCTATTATCGGTTTCATAACGTCGGAATAAAACGAGTTGTGTAAATATTTAAAAAAATAAAAAAATCGACTTACCTCCAAATCCCTCGCTATCTTATCTTTTTTAGTCTCTTCTACAGTTTTCGCCATGTTGCCATGATTTACATCATTTTCCGCCATGTTTCAGAAAAGTAGTCTTTGCAGTTTGTACACGGGATGACAAATTCTCTTCACTCGTAGATCCGTTCGATCGATTCGATCACGAAGACCAATGAAGATTACGAGATTGTAATGGATAAATAATAAATATAAACGCACGAGACTTTCCTGTAAGATACGGTTGATCCTTAAAATATAATTATCACTCGCAGACCCGTTCAATCGGTTCGATCATGCAGACTGGTGAAGACCATGAACGACGATATCAAATTATAGTCGATTCTACACAGTGTAACCAATCCGTAGAAATTGAAATGTTTCACCTAGAGGATTTTCGTTGCTGCCAACGTTATCCCCTCTATTTTTATGGTCGTCTAACCTTAGGCTGCGTTCCGAAAACCATAAGGTTAGACGACAATTTCCATAAAAGTAGAAGGGATAACGTTGGCAGCAACGAAAATTCTCTAGATGAAACATTTCAATTTCTATGGATTGGTTACACTGTGTAAGTAGAATCGACTATAATTTGATATCGTCGTTCATGGTCTTCACCAATCTGCATGATCGAACCGATTGAACGGATCTGCGAGTGATAATTATTTTAAGGATCAACCGTATCTTACAGGAAAGTCTCGTGCGTTTATATTTATTATTTATCCATTACAATCTCATAATCTTCATTGGTCTTCGTGATCGAATCGATCGAACGGATCTACGAGTGAAGAGAATTTGTCATCCCGTGTGCAAACTGCAAAGACCTCGGCTACATTCTATCCATATTCAGGAACCGTTGTGAGAAAATCTGTAAGTAACCCAGATAGCAATATATCTGTCTTGTTGACATGTTGCTTGCTGAGCATGCATTGCTAAGTATGTGTTGCCACCAGAATTGCGGCAATTGAGTCCTCATTTGTTGGCAACTTGATGCCTTCACGATAACATTAAGTAGCAACTTGCCAGCAATTTCCCGACAACTTTAAATTCGTCATCGTCAAAATTCGTACTATTTCCATCAAGTTGCCATAATAATATACAGCATCATACAATGCTGTGTATTGCCGACAACGCACGATAACATTGACGCAGCTATCTTGCTGTTAAACTGCTGGCAATACATATAGGGTTCGTTCTTTTAGGCATCTCATTTGGCAGTCGCTGCGCATCGGAGCTGCCGATTGCGTGTTTTTTAAACGATTACGCAGATACATAGCCGGCTGCGCAGCTGATTCTATTCGTCTGCGTATCTACTGCGTATCCATTGCCAAAAGAACGAAAATCTGCGCTGCAATCGATTGTGCAGTTGTGCTAAAAGAACGAATTACTGCAAGAACTGCTGTATCCGATGCCTAAAAGAATGCACCCATACACATTGGGTGCTTTCCATTTGATTGATGACACAAATCGACACAAGTGGACACAAGGATCGTTCTATCCTTGTTGACATTCAGAGAATGACGAAGATAGAACGACACTTGTGTCGACTTATGTCATCAAATAGGAAGCACCCATTGTCTGCATGTTGCTACAATGTCGATATATTCGAAATTCGTTGAAGACAAATCTACGGCAAGTTGCCAGCATCATAAGCAATCACAGATTTGTGCGATTTTGCTGAGACATGCTTTGCTATCTGGGAATGTATACTTCAAGTTATGTAAAAAAAATACGATTTTTTTTACTTACATTCTTTTGGTCAAATGTCAAATCTTTTTAATATTCTCCAAAAAAGGGCAGATATTTTCCCAAAAAGTGTAAGTAAAAAAATAGTGTTTTTGATCTGCTGAATATATGATAAAATTATTAAAACGTTTATTGTTTTAGGGAACATCTCGAAAAGTAAGCAAGAATATTGAAAGGGTATAGTAGGATAAGGAGGTGATTTCAGGTCACATTTCATCCCAAAAGAGCCACATCGTTTCGAGGTATCGAATAAAATGTGATTTTTCATAAGTATTTTTTTTTCTCCGTTAAATCTCTCTAAACGGATCTTTAAAAAAAAAATCATGAGTATAAAGGGTCTTTTTGGCTCAAAGTTCTGTTTTTAAAAAATTCAATATATCTGAATGTTTTACCACTTTTAAAATAATTCAGCAGCTAAATCTTATCATAAATTATATTCGTGATTTTTTTTGAGATTTTTAAATTTGGTGGACGTATCAAAAAAAAATTTTAAACCGTTTTTTCGCCATTTTTCGACCTAAAATATATTACGTTGACGTATTTTAAGTTGTTCTTTTAAACGTAATTTTACTTACCTTCGATCCCAATTCTGCAGACGATAATTTAAAACTTTAATATTATATAGAATTCGCGTAGGTTAAACGAGAATTCCATTTTTTCTCCTTCAGAAAAATTAATTTAACTGATTTCAGCATTTATTACATTTTTTTTAAGCGAAGACCAATTTCTAACATAAACTTTGTTAAGCACATAAACATGATAAACTTGTCTTACTCTAACGTAATGTCAAGAGATTCAGGTTTTTGATCTACAAGGTATGTATACATTACCAAATTAATTTTATATTTTCTATTAACTCACTTTCTAAAGTTATACAAAAAAATACCATTTTTATATGCAAAAATATATAGTTTACAGAATTTATTTATTTACAATCATTATTTTATGCGAAATAATAATACTTTGAAAGACATTTTTGAAAGGATTATCAAATTCTATATTAATCTTCATCGCTGTCTTCATGTATGTACATGACAGGCTTAACTTTTTCAACATTAAAAAGTTTCAATAACACTTCTGCTGGCCTTATTATACGAGATAAATATCTTGCGTGTGTTAAATAAAATATAATTGCTGCAACGTGTGAGCAACATCCAATCGTTCTTCGTCCATGTGTACAGTCACACATATATATAACGTTGGATACTAGCTTTTCCAACTGCATTCAGTGTGTATTCTATGTATAGCACTTACAGGTTTTCCAACTGATATTTCTGTTACTAATACTAATATTATAAGATAATATTATTCATTTTTATAATTACCGAAAGACTCAAAGAAACTTGCGAACAGGAATCGTTCGATCACTAGTTACCCATATTAGTATGATAAGGGTTAATATAGTACTATATTTGATAATCTTTTAAAAAATGTATTATTATCAAGTATTATTATTTCGCATAAAATAAATGTATTATTATGTAATATTAGGTTGTTTCTTTGATTTCTTAAAAATGGTATTTTTTTGTATAACTTTAGATAGAAAGTTAATAGAAAATATAAAATTAATTTGGTAATGTGTACATATAAAACGAATTTTGGATTAAATAGCCTTGTTGTAAAAGTATTATGACTTAAATTATAGTACGCACAAACAGGACCTCTCAGCTGCACTGGATTTTATGAGAAAATCGAAAAAAAAATTTTTAATTCGTTAAAAATTCACTTACTCGTACAGCTGTCACCTTGGATATATATTTGCTTGATATAAAAGTTTTAGAGTCCATATCTCGAAAATAAGCGTGCAGCTGAGATCACATTATGGAAACGAACGATACCGAGTTTGTAGAACTAAGATTGAAAGTCTAGAAAGGAAATATTTCCACCGAATAGAAAATACGTGTATACAGGTGCTTTGCGAAGACTGGGACTGTCAACAGAGCCGAAATTTCGTATAGCAGTAGTTGCGCGGTCTTGCGATAGATGATGCTGGCATATGTTAGATAAGAACAGATACTATATATGCGTTTGAGTAAGACAGAATGATATATATTATATGTATAATATAATGTAAAAACTGAATCAGATGTCACCACTATTATCGAATTTGGAATTAAAAAAGTCTGTACTATCGACCTTGACTGAGTTAGGTAATCACTTTAGCATCCTCTTAAGAACAACTTAAAATACGTCAACTAATATATTTTAGATCGAAAAATGGCGAAAAAACGGTTTTTTTGGTTCCACCAAATCTAAAAATCTGAAAAAAATCACGAATATAATTTATGATAAGATTTAGTTGCTGAATTATTTTAAAAGTAAAACATTCAGATATATAAAAAATGCAATTTTAAAAATTCTTGAATTTTTGAAAAATTGATACCCCTTATACTCATGATTTTTTTTTTTTTTTAAAGATCTGTTTATATATAGATTTAACGGAGAAAAAAAATACTAATGAAAAATCACATTTTGTTTCATATCTCGAAACAGTGTGGCCCTTTTGGGATAAAACTTTGCACAAAATATTCTTTCATCAGTGTGTTAATTTTGTCCCGTGTAGCGATTGATTACGTGCTGTGGCCTGAAATCACCTCCTTATCCTGCTATATTCTTTGTTTAAATATGTCATGTTTATGCTTAATTTTCAAAGTGTTTCGATCTCACACTTTTTATTAACATTATCGTATTCAGGTCAAATTTATCGGCTCCTTTTTAATCTTTATGTCTAATAGATAGATTATAATGGTAGACAATGTATTTTATTGATCAGTTATTAACTTTCAAGAACTGTTCGTAAAATCAGACACCGGACAAGTCTAAAACAGGATTGTTTGGTCGAGAACTGGACATTAGCACTAATAAAATACTATTAAAAATCAACATAACGGGAATTTGCGTTTCTGTTAAAATAATAATATCCTTATATTTATTTTACATATGTTATTGTATTAAATAAATGTATTAAGAAAATGTATCTTTTTCTTTTTGCAGATTTCAACGGATAAAATACATATGTATTATTGGCGCTGTGTAGCTGCCATATATATATATACATTAGCTGCTCATTGGCGCTGTGTAGCTGCCATAGCGCTGACATTATAGCTGCTACAAGCGCTGTATTTCATTGATAGTTGCCATAGCTCTGATAAATACTATAGGTGCTATATGTGCTGAATTTATTTGCTTTATTACAGTAAAAAAATAATTATAGAAAAATAATTAATTTTTGATAGGAAATATGTCTGTGCATATAAAAAAACATGTAACTTTGAAGCCTGCAGACAGAAATATAATTGTCAACAGCGAATGGTTGACAGACACACATATGGAACATTTTCAAAATCTTTTACGAAATAGTTCAGATTACACACCTGTCGATACATGGCGCATACAACTTCCCCACACGATACAACCCGTATCGAAAGATAAAAAGCACATACAAATATTACATAGTGCATCTGGTTCATTGGACGGGCATTGGGTATGCAGCTATTACGATAGGAAAAATATATTTATATACGATTCTTTAAATAATAAAAGATTGCACGAACATCACGAGATATTTTTGAAAAAATTATTTCCAACATATGATTTTAAAAAAAATCCGATTAAATTTCCTAAAGTGCATTCTCAACCGAACTGTAACGATTGCGGTGTTTTTGCTATAGCTTTTGCAACTTCGTTATTATTCAACATTAAGCCTGATAAAGTGACATATGAACATAAGTTAATGCGTTCGCATCTGATAAAAATTCTCGAAACAAATTTAATTGAGCATTTCCCTCAAGATCCACAATTGAATGCTCAAAAAGTACTTCCATTAGCAGTTATACGAGCAAGAGAGTTTGAAGCGGCTCGTATACGTATGATGCGTTATCAGTTAAAGAAATCTTGTGATAATTATGCTATACAAAATGTGATTAAAGAAGTACAGTTAACACAAAGCGCTTCAAAGGAGATTTTAATAAAAGAATTAGTCACATACGCACACAATAATATTCAGACTGAGCAAAATATACAGTCAACACAAAGTGCTTCAAAAGAAATTATAATAAAAGAACTAGTCACACATACTCACAATAATACTCAGACTGAGCCAAATAACGATAAATGTAATAATAATAACGATGAAAATTCTGGAAATCTATGTCAAGAAGATTCGGGAAATAATCGTAATAAAAAGCGTTTCTCAGACGAACAGAATTTAGAAAATAAACGTGTTAAACGACGTCGTCGGTCTAAAGATAATTTAGAATATAATCGTGTTAAAAAACGTGATAAATATCAACAAAATTTACAAAATAATCGAGCTAAAAAAATACAGCGATACAAAAGAAATTTGGAATATAATCGAGCCAAACAAATAGAGCGATACAAAAGAGATTTGGAATATAATCGAGCCAAACAAATAGAGCGATACAAAAGAGATTTGGAAAATAATCGAGCCAAAAAAATGCAACGATACAAAAGAAATTTGAAAAATAATCGAGCCAAAAAAATGCAGCTGTATAAAAGAGATTTGGAAAATAATCGTGCTAAACAAATGCATCATTATAAAGAGAATTTAGAAACAAATCGTGATAAAAAACGCTCTCAATATGAAGCTAATATAGAAAATAATCGTGTTAAAAAAAGAATGTGTTACTTGAGAAATATTCAGCACGAACGAGATCGACAAAAAATTTATCGTGATTGTAAGTGGTTGTATAATAAACAATTTTATAGCAAAAAATTTAAATCTAGTCTTTTAAAAGAAAATCGTAATACTGCCAAAAATATTATAAAGAAATATGAAAAATTTTGGTCACGAAATTATATGAAATTTAATAATCCTGTGGCAATTGAAAATATTTTTAACAAATTGAATATTAAAAATCACGTTGAAAAACGATTAAAAGCCGAAAGAATTGTACGTCGTTGTATGCAAATTCGAGATTATTATATCCGCGATATGTATAAAATATTAGCTTTGCTTAAAAAGAAATCAGAAGTATGCTTGACTCTTGCTACTAAATGCAAAACAATTGAGGAAAAATTAGGTGCACTTTGTGGCAAATCGAGACATACAGCATCATCGTCTTCGTCTGAAAATTATTTTATTGATGGTATATATCGTAATATTTCTTCATCACAATTGTTAATAATGAACATAGAAGGTCAAATTACAAATGTATTACCTTTGATAGAAGCACAAGCAAAAAAATCATGGTTATGCGACAATAACTTATGTAAAATTGATGATCCGTTTCTAATTAATCGTTATGAAAAAGTCCTCCAAATGATAAGTATATGTACCTTTAAGAAAATACCAGAATTGTTACAAAAGATTCATAAATGTACAATAAAAACAAATTCGAATACGAAATTGGGTCACACGCATAGTTGTTACATTGATACAACGCTTTGTAAAGCGATGTCTCTTCCCATTTACTTATTATCACCTCATTTTCCAATGGTGAGAAATATTAAACGTTTGATTTATCAACTGACGAATTTCTATCGAAAGATATTAGATTTAGAGAAGGCTTTAACTTCTGCTGATTTAGAAACATTAAATGAAATTATAACTTTGGCAGAAGAAAAAGCAAAGCGTATGTACAGACATGAACAAACTTGTTCTAGTTTGAGTGAGAAAGAAATTTTTTCTGAATTTAAGAATGCATTTAAGGCTTATACTAAACGTTGCATGGACACACCTCGATATGCTTGTGTATCGTGTGAGAGACTTTGTTATAAAAAAAACGTGTCTCAATTTAATAAGTTTAAAGTACAAATGGCTGAATCTCCATTTATAAAAGACATAATGGCGTATACAGAAAAACATGATATTCAACCAGAATATATCTGTGATTACTGTCAACGAAAATTTCGTGATGGAGTTTTGCCTGCATACAGTGTTTTAAATAATCTCTCTGGACATAATGTACCCGATGAAATAGCATCTCTTAAACAATACGAAAAAATGCTTATACAAAGAGCTAAGGCATTTCAAATATTCTATTGTTAAGATGGGAACTGTTAATAAAAAATTGCCCCAAAGGCAAATGGTACGAAAAGCAAAAGGTAGAACATTTCACTTACCACTTCCTTTACAAGAAACATTGAACAAATTGTGTAAAAGTACCGATCCAATAAATAAAAATCATGAAATTATTTTAGTTAGAGGTGTTCTGACAAAATTATTTGGGAAGACATGGTTGATAAAAAAAATATATATAATGTTTTAATATGGTTGAAACGTAACAATCCTTTTTATGAACATATTATATTGCCAAATACTACTGATGAATTACATTTGGAGGAATTAAATAATCCGGAATTTGTAATACAAGACACAGAAAATAATAAAGAATCTGTTTTCCATGACAATAACGAATTGCGTCCAAAAATTGAAATGCAAAAAAACAGAAAATAACGAAGCAGTCTTAAACGATAAATGTCAGGCTATGTTTGCTATGTTAACTCAGATTGATGAGAATGATGATAGTTATTATGATCAATATACTATTTATCCTTTGTATGAAAAAAAGTCACATAAAAGTGATACCGTTTTATACCAAATGTTAAAAATTCAGGCATTACCTATGGACAATCGTGAAAAAGATTTAGATCTATTGTGTTTTTCAGACTTGTATCCTTTTGGTACCAATGGACAACATGAAACCAGGCCGGTTAAACTTCATGACCATGAATTTATTAAATGTCGTTTGAAATCTAAACATCCGCAATACAGATTAAATCAACAATACTTATTTTATTTGTTAAATAATGCGAATATTCGTCAATTAAGTCGTGGTATTTATCATAAATTGAATGTAACTAAATTGCGAGATCGTTATACGGCTAAAGAATATTTAGAAGCATTGCATAAAGAGTTATTAGAATCGGATTTGAATACAATTTTTTCCACTCTAAGAAATACGGAACAATACTGGCGTAGACCAAGAAGTGATTTAGAGTGTATGATACAACATTACGGACCCGCGACATTTTTTATAACATTGAGTCCTAGTGAATGGTTGTGGGATGACTTAGGTGAATATATTCGTCAAGCAAATGGATGGTCTAATGATTCCTCTTTATCTACTAGTG
>NW_017257578.1:0-962 GCF_001594055.1 Mycetomoellerius zeteki | reverse complement strand
TAGATGTTAGTCAGATACGATATAGAAAAGTCAAAAGCTATAAAGAAATTGAAGTTCTTGATGGAGATTCTACTGACATATTTTGTCCATCTGTAATAGATAGTCATTATCCAAATAGACCGGAAGAACTTGAAACAATGTTTTTATATGAATTTGTACAGTGGCATGACGTAACGAAAATCAAACCAAAAAGTAAAAAAATTATATATTATAAAATGAGTAATGGTTATTATTTGAAACGGCGACAACGTGAATGTCTTATCAATCACTATAGATATGATGTCAATACTCAACCAGAAAATTATTTCTTTTCATTACTTCTTATGTTTAAACCATGGCGGAAAATACAAGATCTTAAAAATGGATATGATACTTATGCAGAATCATTTCACAATAACGAATTATATCTTGAAAAAGCAATGGAGTATCATGAAAAATCAGAGGAATTAAAAAATGCACTTGAAACTGCGAAGCAATTACTTCAACAACATCTCGATGACTTAGAAAAACAGAATACATCTCAAGATGATCTTGAGAATCCAGTAGGTGTACAAAATATTCAAGCTGGTGATGCGATGCAAGATTTTAAGGATCTTGGTGACAAACAGGAAATCGGTATATCCGAAATGATTTCAAAATTGAATGCGGATCAAAGAAGAGTATTTGATAGAGTCATTAATACCATAACGTCAGATAAATCACTACTACGATTGTACGTTAGTGGAGAAGGAGGTACTGGCAAAAGTTATTTAATTAAAACAATCAAATGTTGGTTAAAACAAAATCTCAAGAAGGATACTGCCGTAGCAGCACCTACTGGTATAGCAGCGTTTAATATAGACGGTTTGACAGTTCACAGATTATTGCAATTACCTGTTGAGCATGGCCATACTCCTAAATATAAGCAATTAGCTAACCACGTTTTAAAAGTTATACGAGCAGATCTTAAAGATGTTAGTCTT
>NW_017257577.1:32995-34160 GCF_001594055.1 Mycetomoellerius zeteki | reverse complement strand
GGTCACGACTCTGAGTGACCATCGGACACTTTCAGCAGGCGAGGGTGAGAAAGGACGAAAGGAGGTGAGAGAGGACGAAAGAGAGTGTGGCAGGGCGGAAAATAGAGGGTTGGTGCGGGTGGGTGATAGCGGAGGAGGAAGGGAGGAGGAGGGGGTGCGGCGGGTCAAAGTTAGTGGAGGTGTGAGTGAAAAGTGAGAGAGGACGTTAAAATAATTAATATTATATTTATTCATTTTTCACGAAAACCATCACTTTTCGACCGCTCATATGTCCAGAATGGCTTGACCGATTTTAATTTTTTTTAACTCAAATTACTCGTGGTGATGCGGCCTTCCAGAATATATTACGTGCGTTTCAAAATTTTTTATATTTTAGTAGTTATGCACCCCCGAAAAATGCACTTTGGTGGCTCGGGATAAGAGACTTATAGTGTCTTTCATTTCATATTCATTAATCTTGAAGTAGTTTTTTTTTAACATGGCCGGAGACACTACCGCGTCTTCTGATTTGTCATTCTAAGAGAACAGTGTTCAAAATAAGATGGTTCCTTTTGCCTACAAATCCATTGCCAACAGCGTCATTTGCCTACATCATTTTTGCTGACAGTTCGTGTGCGCATAAAAATTATTGTCTACAGTTCGATTGTTTACATGCACTCTTGTGCACAAATAAAAATTTCAGAAACGAAATCATATTTGCCTATATGTATTACTCATGGTTGGATAGTGCTAAGTTAAAAAGATAAAAGTTAAGTTAAAAAGTTAAAAAGTTAATTAATTTTAACTTAACTTAGTTACATTTTAGACTCTTAACCTTTAAGTTAATTTAGTTACATTTTATCGATAATTATTAACTTCTAATTTGATTATTTTAAAGTCAATTCTCAGAGACACAATGCGAGAGGATAATGAGAATATAATTTAGTAATTTTATATTGTATAATTGTGATTTGTGAACAAAAAAATAACCAGATTCTTTTATAAATATTCTGTAAGAAAGGAAAAATACAAAAAATTATGTAAAATGTTATGTAAATTATGTTAAACTTTTTCTTTTTTTTTTTTATTGTTCCCATACAGCATCGAAAGTTTTCAGAAATATCTCAGAAATATTTCAACTGAAAAGTGAAACATTTCATAAAAATTGCGAAATATGTCTGCAACA
>NW_017257577.1:26627-32629 GCF_001594055.1 Mycetomoellerius zeteki | reverse complement strand
CCAACTATTTTGATTAATTAATTACATTATATGTATAAGCACATATACATAATCACTAGAAAAATAGAAAGTCAAAAGAACTAAGAAAGAACATGGGCAATAGGAGTCAAGCGCGGAAGACGTTGTGCAAATAATACGACTATATAAAGCATAAAACTTCTTTATTTTACTAAACGCGCTTACATGTAACGCTCAACATGTTTCGGTTTCTTTTTTGAGCCTTTTTCAGAGACAACATAAACTTACATATATAAAATGTAACAAATATTAACTTGTCATGGTGAGCTTCCCCGTATCGAGAATATAAATGCCAGAATTAAACCCAGATAAGAATGAAATAAAGAAAAAAGAAAAGAAATTTTGGAAATCTCGAAATAGAGAAAATGAAAAACTAATGTATCAGAAAATTTTGAAATTATAATTGAATATCCCGAAAGTTAAGAAGCTCACCATGGTCACAAGGCACCATGTCGCAAACATTACTATTAATAATTAAAAAACCGGTTTCTGATATATTGGCCAGTCAGTATCAGACACAGTGAATCACTTTTAGATTTAGTTGGTCTTTATTGAGATAGCAATTAGAAAACTAACGTTAAAAAGTTAATCAAATTCAAGAAAAGGAATTTTGAAAATAATTTAAAATCAATGCCTTCTTCCTGTGTACGAGCGACACTGACTGACTAGATGCGACAACAATTCGACCTTTTACAGCTTGTCGATGATCGGGAGGTAGGCCTTGGGAAGCCTCTCCATATCCGTCTGTATGTTAAATCCGTGCGTCTGTCTCCTGATGAATATCATTTCCAAAGTTAGTCTCTTCCTGTAGTGTGGTTCCTCGTCCAGTATTGTAACGTTGTCCCAATCGAAATCATGGCCCTCTTGCAACCGATGCTCCGTTATAACGTTGCGGGTAGACGTGTTCGATCGGACATGGTTCTTGTGTTCCGACTCTTGTCTTTAGTTGTCTACACATCTGTCCCACGTAACTTGCGTTACAGTCCTTACAGGAAATCTTGTAAACTACATTCAACTTTAATACTACGCGGTACGGGATCCTTCTGTATCCTAATGAATTCTCGCAATTTGTTAATGCTATAAAACGACACCCTCATATGATCGCTCTTTAATCTATTAAACTTCTCAGTAATGTCACGAACGAAAGGAACCGTGAACGATGAAGGTTGCACTACATCAATATTCTCCTTAACTACCTATTCTTCCTATTATTAGCCATAATAACGTTCTTCAATCGGTTGCTAATGTTCTCAAATATAAAGTTCAATGGATAATCATTCCCTAACAATACCTTAATTATGAAACAAAAGTTACCAAAGTGAAATTTGGGATTCGAAAGCAGAATTACTCTATCAACTAATCCCGCGACTGTACCTATTTTTTTTGCGAAACCGGGTGCTGTGACCAAAAGTTCAAATATCTACATGAAAAAGTCGGCTTGTTGTACCAGTCGAACTTTATCGTCTCATTATCCTTAACCACTACAACATCCAAAAAATTTAATCTATCACCCCCCACTTCCATAGTAAACTGAAGCCGTGGATGCTGAGAATTAAAAATCTCAAGAATGGAACTAACCGAATAATCAGGAGCCGCCATGATTATGTCATCAATATATCTATAGTAAAAGGGCAACGAGAATCTAATCGAAGACAAAGCTCTATTTTCCAACCTTCGCATAACTAAATCCGCGATGACGGGAGACAACGGGGAGCCCATAAGCGTACCATAATTCTGCTTATAAGTAACACTATCAAAAACAAAGAAAGTAGAATCCAAAACAAAATGAACCGCTTTAATGAATTCCTCTTCCGAAAAAACAGCAATTTCTAGAGATAAAACGCCAATGGTCTTTGATACAGTCCATCGCATAGTCGATGGGAACGTTAATGAAGAGGCTAACGACATCCAATGACATTAACTGGAATTCATCACTAAGCTTTTCAATATGACTATCCGCCTTAGGAATTGTTTTAATGATAATATTATGAAGAAACACTTCCAATGAATACAAGGGACTATTTATCGAAGAAATTATTATACGAAAGGGACAATGCTACTTATGTATCTCCGGAAAAGCGTAGGCCCTCGGAAGTATTTCATCATTGCATAACAAACCTCTATATGTGGATTCCGATATATACTTTTTTTCTTTCCAACCAATTAATAAGGTGCGTAAGTTCGTTACTATCCTTCTCGTCGGATCCTTTCTAATGACCTCATACATATTCTTGTCCTGAAGCATCTCATTTACCTTGGAAATATACACCTGTCTATCCAATGCTACCGTCACACTACCCTTATCCGCACGAGTAAAGACAACCCTATCATTCACATCCCTTAAAAAGGTCCTAGTGTCTTTCGCTAGTTGTAACAACCTCCTATCTATCTCCGTACGATGTAAGGGACAAGAAGCTAAGTTATTCAAAACCGGAAGTGAGTAGTTCGAGATCGCGATCCGTTCATCAATGAGTAATTTGTAAATATTACTTTCGATACATTTAATAAGGTCGATCGTTAAATCTAATCTATTGTTCAAAGGTAAGGCAAAGTTATCTCCCAATTGTAAAAAGTTCTGTACGTTGAGAGGTATGGAAACAGTTGACAGATTCAACCAGCCATTCCCTGGTGAGGAAAACGATGGAGGAGGAATCAATGGGAAAAAAGGCTGAGGATCAATCTGTATCTCTCTAACTATCCCACCAGTAGAATTCTGTACCTTAGGGTACAACGACAACCTAACACTCCCATTCGCCACTCCATCACTGCAATGGACAGCATCGATAGCGGGCACCGTCTCTTGATAATAACGAATAGGCCTAATATTTTTAATATTATTATTTAGTAGTTCTTCCCTCTGTTTTGACAATAGCCAGCAACACTTCGAATCTATTCTACTCCTTTCGCGCAAGAAAAAAAGATATGACAATTTCGCTTGTTTATTAAAGAAGGAATCGCAAATGTGAATAGGGAGATAGCGAGAAATAACACGTGCAAGTCGAAAAAGTTGTACACAAGTGAAGTCTATCCTCCTGTAAGTATCATTCAGTTCCAGTTTCAGAATGCTCACAACTCACTATTGTCTAACACGTTCAATTTTTTGAATGAGTTGTTCCTAAAAAATTCCAAATTAAAACTATGTAGCCGATGCAAGTGAGGAAAAAATAGAAAGTCACTTACATTTGCAGTTTCCTCACAATATCATTATTCATATACAAAAGTTTTTCGAAATTAAAGCAAAATAAGTCATTCACACACAAAAGTTTTTTCCGTAATTAAAGTAAAACAACTCACGATAACATCAAAATGACATTAAACTGAATCTTGATTGATCAAAAAATGACTTTTTTTTAGTAAACATTTTGGAGCCATTTTGACATCACGATGATTTTTTGTTCTGTTTAAATATGTTTTTCAATTTATTGTATATGATAGATTTTAGAAACATTTCTGTTAAAACATTTCATATGACATATTGCAGAATACTTTCAGTATTGTTGCACATTAAATGTGAAAGGTTGAAACATTTTTGAAAATTTTCCGCAACAATCGGTGCTGTATAGGTTCGTTTGGATCAATTATACTTTTAACTTTTCAACTTACTTTTTTTATTAACTTAACTTTTAATTCAATTAATTTCATTATGGATTAACTTGTATTTTAATTAAGTTAAATTTTCAAGGCTGTTAACTTTAACTTAACTTAGTTTAAAAAAATAGTTAACTTACCCAACCCTGGTATTACTGTCTATATATATTGTTGCCTACATGAATTATTGCCTATAGCTCGATTGCTTACAAGCACTTTTGAGTACAAATAAAAATTTTATAAACGAAATCACATTTACCTATGTATTATTGCCTACAGCTCGATTGCCTACAAAATTTTTGTGTACAAATATAAAATTAAGGTTAAGTTAAATAAGAAAATAATTTGTGTTTTTAAAGCAGAGAATAGTACATGGGCAATATACATGTAGGAAATCGAACTGTAGGCAAATGTGCAGATTTCGTCTCTGAAATTTTTATTTGTGCACAAAAGTGCTTGAAGACAATAATTCATGTAGGCAAATATGGCTTCGTTTCTTGAAATTTTTACTTGTGCGCAAAAGTGCATACAGGCAAAGTGCATATAGGCAATCGAGCAGTAGGTAATAACAGTGTTGGAACGTATCTAGGTAAAAATATCTAGATACAGTATTTAGATACTTTAGCTGTACCTAAGTGCATTACCTAGATCCTTATAGGCGGAGATACCTATATCCGTATCTAGTTACTTTTTGATACGGTATCTTTTAAGTTTTAGATACATAGATACAAGGTATTTATACACAAATACTGTCGCCGCCATTAAGAGTCCCTTCCTACAAGCGACACAGTATAACACAATGATCATCTCATCCTTGTTTAACATTGAACAACAAGGATATAATGGTACACTGTGCCTCATATCGTGTCATCTGTGTCGCTTGTTGAAAAGCATATTGAATCAATTCAGAAATTAGCAATCTAGTACTAGTACCTATGCGCTGATATATTAATTAAAGACCGATATTCTTATGGTTAAAACTGTTCATTAAAACTAAAAATTTATGTAATCAAGGATAAAAATTGATAATGAGTAGAATTAATTTTATGATTTATCAGTTTTGTAGATATGCATATGCATGTAAAACTAAATAATACTCGATATTTATTTAAAACTATTAATGAAACCGATTTTAATGTTATCATCTAGGTTTTGTTAAAATAAACAAACAAATGTGATATTTAATTTACGTTGCTTATTACTTCTACTTTTCCTGTTTTCCCCCATTTTTCCTTCTTTTTTTGTTGAAAGTATTTAAAAAATATCTAAATTTTCAGATACTTTTTATTTATATCTGTATCTATACCTAAGTAATTGTAAAAAAATGTATCTATACTTATATCTAAATACTTTTCCCACACAATACCTATATCTATATCTAGATACCATTCAAACGATATCTATTCCAACACTGGATAATAATTTTTGTGCGCGCAACGAACTGTCGGCAAAAGTGATGTAAGCAAACGATGCTGTAGGCAATCGATTTGTAAGCAAACGAGATCCTCCCTTTAAAATCATCTGAGAAGTAATCGACTAAAATATTTTTAACAGCTATCGCTTGAACCCTGAAGGTTTGAAATCGTTAACTATTCATGCCGGTACAAATCTGCTAAGCGAAGATGGTACTGTCTACAAAGTTAAACAAGCCATTGCTCACGAGGATTTCGATAGGGTTAGATTAGTCAATGACATCGGTTTACTTATTCTGTCGACTCCAATTAAATATACCAAATATATACAGCCCATATCACTTGCAACTACCGACATTGCTCCCAGTGGCTCTTCCTGCATCTTATCTGGATGGGGAAGAATTAAGGTAAACATCAAACAATAATTTCATGCAACAAATACAGCCTCAATTTTAATATTTAACAAATACTTTTTAAAAAGTTAGTAAAATATAAAAGTTTTGTTTAAAAATTGACATTACCTTAAATTAACCCACATAGCACACTTTAGTAAACGTCTTGGGATTATAATCCCAAGATAATTATCTTTAGAACGTAGCGGTTATCTTCAAATATCATTAGGACATCAAATATCATTAGGACATCAAATATCATTGAATACCTGTGCTATATGAAAATAATAAGAAATAATTACATTATTTTTTTATTATGATTAAACATATTTCACAATAAGTGGAAAAAATTCTTAAAATTATTTACATATGCAACAACATAAAAAGTATAAAACTCAATTAAATGAATTAATTTCAGAAATTATAATTGCGTGCCGATATGATTGTCGGACTTTCAACGCAATCAAATCTGAAAATATTAATAATCCCCCCAAAATTCCCAACTTAAAAACTGTAATAAACTTATTGCGAAAAATAATGCCTCGGCCGGGAGTCGAACCCGGATCTCTTGCATTCCGTGCGAGCGTCCTAA
>NW_017257577.1:18706-26588 GCF_001594055.1 Mycetomoellerius zeteki | reverse complement strand
GTCCGACAACCATGTCGGTACGCAATTATAATTTCTGAAATTAATTCATTTAAATGAATTTATAATATTCATTTCAACATCTTAACGTTCTGACCGTTATGGCGCTTCTTAATTTAAAGCATTATGTTTAACATTAGCGATCTTTCAATCTTATTATTATAAAACTCAAGTTATTTATCTCGTAAATTCTTCATTTATTTTAAATTAATAGAGAAATTCAATAAATCTGCACACACACACAAAACTGATGTTGGATATATAAAAATATTAGTGCTTGAATTTATAAAAAATTTTTTATTTACTCTTAGGGTGGTGGTGCGATTCCTGACAAGTTACAAGAGATTGAGTTAAATGTTTATGACCTAGCTAAATGTCAACAAAGACAGAGGAGGGTACAATCTAGTCACATTTGCACACTCACCAGAACAGGCGAAGGCGCGTGTCACGTAAGTATTACTTTTTATTATCCCAAAGATTGCTGCATAAACAAAATCTCATAAACGAAGGTAGTATTCATACCTCATTATATATCTCTTTAATGCATATGCATATAGAGATTTTAGATTCTAAGATATAAACATTAAAAATATTTAATAGAAGATATTAATTTGTGATTTTATTTATACAAAATACATAAAATTATAAATTTCAAAGTTATCTATTAAATCTATAGTATATATTAATAAAAATAATATATAATAGTAAATATGATTTCAGAAAGTACACATCTGCAATATAAGACTAAAATAAGTAATAATATCAGAACTTTAAACGTATGATAATTAAATGTGAGGCGTGAATTAAGTTAAATAAAATCTTGATTTATAATAAATAATTAAACGTTGTCTCTATTAAATTTTCAGGGAGATTCGGGTGGTCCTCTTGTTTCTAATGGTGTTCAGATCGGTATTGTCTCTTTTGGTACACCATGTGCTCGGGGATATCCCGATGTATTCACTAGAGTGACCTCTTTCACGAAATGGATCCAAAAATATACTGTCGAATAATAGAACAAAACAAAATATATCTTCATTTATTACATGAAACAATATTAAATAAAACAATATTAAGATATATATATATATATTTTATACACATACGTTATTATTTAAACGTATTGATATTTTTTTTATTCCACAAATATTGCATATTCAGTTCATAAAACGTTTAACAAGTTTAACATATGATAAATAATAATTATAATTGTGTGTATATAAGAAAGAGAATTTGAAATAAAAAATTTTTTGATAATTGCTCAGTGTATAAATTTTTATTTAAAAATTTAAAAAATGTTTATGCGTTTTATATTAGCCTAAAAATATTTTTATTTAAATGCGATAATTATTTGAATAAACACATTGCTTAAATAAAACATTCAAATAACGCTTTGATCATCAAGTCAATTTCAATATAAATTATCTTTTTGAAAAGCACAAAACCGAAAAATATCCAAATATTTATAAAGCATCTGAAGCCAGATTACGAAATATCTAAACATATACTAAAAATATATTTATCACAATAAAAAAAATTAATGTAAAAATATATATTATTTATCAACATTTATTATTTATTACTTATATTATTAAATTTTTTAATATTTATTTTAAAATAAATACGTATAAATACGTACAAATAAAACTATTATTCTCTGAAATAATGGAACCCTTTGAGAATGAAACAAATAAATATAAGGAAAAAAATAATAAAACAAATAATTATAATATGTTTTTAATAAATCTAATACATTATTTTAACAATATTTTCTTTATATTTTTATATAAATACATAATAAAATAATTTCTATTGAGATTAATAAAGTTGTTACACGAATTAATAACAAAAACCATACAAAAATTCACGTGTCACCCAAACGTGAGTGGCAAAGCAGTCAAAGTACTCAATATAATATTCATGATTTAAATCAGTATTTATTCTCGCAAATAACTTTTATATTAAGATATTACTAAACTTTTATTTATTTATGTTTTATTTATTTTATTTTAGTTATTTCTTATTTACAAATAAATTTTCTATTCTTAATTTTTATTTATAAATTTATTCATCTGTAGCCAGATTTTATAAACAGATTTGTAACTCTTTATATTGCAAAATTCATATTGACTTTTCTAAACGTATAATACATTTACATTAACAATATCGTAGACTCAACTATGATCGGATATAATAATCGATAAACGCAAATCAACTATAAGACTATGTGTACTTTATCAGATAATCCAATAAATCCCAATTGTTCTAAGAAAAGTGATGTCAGCGAATACTACAAATTTAATTAGAATTATTACTTTTATCATTCAATAAATAAAATGTAAAATATAAGTAACAATTGTAGAAAATCAGGCAAATAAGAGTAATTATAATGCACAAAACTTACATAAATTTATAAATAAATTATATTTGATTTGTTTTACAATTTGAACGTTTCGGTCACATTTGGGGTCACATACATTCTCAGCGAAGTACAAGTATTAGAAAAAAATCTCCACACTCCCATCTATCAGACGAATCCTCACTTAGTTGTATAATTCTGTTTCACCGTGTCAAAAGCCTATTATTGACAGAAATTTGCAATGGCCTAAAAAGTATTAAGAATTAAGATGTGAAATAATGCCAGTCAAAGTAGAAAGCCTCACCTGAAGAACAAGAGTGCCATATACACAAATCACATAAGATTTATAATTTAGTAATAAGCATATCTACATACGATTACAGTTAGTGTCTGATTGTAAATTTAGACTATTTGTTTGTAATTTAATAAATATCATTCTGCGGACGTCAGACATTTACTCAAAAATCTTTCAAGGTTTGTTCATATCGTAAGCTCCAACATGCTCCAACGTGCTCCTATTATGCTCCTACTCACTTAACAAGCGCGTTGAAGTGAGTAAGGGCTATGATAGGAGCATATTGGAACATGGTGGAGCATGCGACGCGAACAAACCTTCAGTGTCTCAAAGAGATCTTCACATTCGACCAATCAAATTCGTGATTTTAATACAACCTATGATCCGTGATCACCGATTAAGAGGTAGTATTTCTATTGATGTGGTTCCTGTGTTCTGAAATTCTGATTTGTAATTTTCTCTCCATTTGACTCACATAAGTTGCATTACAATCATTACATGAGATTTGATATATCACATTTTTCTTTGAATTATTTGGAAGCGTATTTTTGTGAACTTTAATAAACCTACTCAGTTTGTTGAAACTATATAAAATGCTAATTTTACATTCAAATCTCTTATTATTCATAAATTTTCTGAAACCTTCTGAATATGAAATAGTGAGGATGGTTTTCCTTTTCCCCTATGACCGAATTCATATCAATATTTTGTTTTAAAGTTTAATTATAATAAAGAGATTTAACATTGATAGTCTGAAATATGAATTCTAAAAAAATAGTCATTATATTTAATAGCGTTTCAATAATAAAATTAATATTTTTGTTGTGTGTGGAATTTCAGATGAGACAAAATAAAGGCTCTATTAATCATTTCAATATGATAATTCCCCTTTTTTATTAAACCGATGCGAAAACATAAAATTTAGTTATTTTTCTGAGAAAGTTATAATAATTTGTGAAATCAATCAAATTCTAGGATATCGTCATTCTTAATAATTTTAATGTCCAAAAAATTGAAAACACTACTTCTGATTTCAACTTTAAATTGAAATCTTGGATGAAACGAGTTAAATGTATTAAGAAACACAATTAATAATAGAAATTCAACAGACTATACCGGTCGAAGCTAGATATTTTAATGCTTTTAAAATAATTCACATTGAATTATTTTAAAAGCATTAAAAGATCTAGCTTCGACCGGTATAGGCTGGTGAATTTCTATTATTAAAATTGTGTTTCTCACATTGTACGGTTTAAAAATAAGATTCATATTGAAATATATTAAGGATCTCGGTAGTTATATTAGAAAGAATAGCTGTGATAATATTGTTTACTTTACGATATCTGACGTAAAACGGAAATGAAAATCGCTCGTATTTTCCAGATCTTGCAAAACTGAGTCAGTAATCACCGAAGATAAGGAAAATCCCACCGGCAAACCAAAACAGATTGCTTGTATATATTATTATCAAACTAGACAAATGTCAAGTTTAGAACGAGTTGAAAAGCAGTAATAAATTTGTTTTTTGGGATATTGCAACCTTTAGAAATGTCCGACTATCTGCTAGAAATACTTTCCAATGCTAACTCAATCGGCACATTTGTGAAGAGTGAGATAACATCTAACGAGATTAAGATGTAATTTATGACATGTGTATCAGATAATAGTAGTAACGATACTTTATCATATGATACCGCATTGAGAAAAATTCAGGAAAACGTCACAAACGTATGATTTATATCTTTCTTGCAACTTCTTCAGAAACATATATAAACCTTTGAATGCATCTATTCACTTCAATACCAGGTAACAAATCTGCAATCAAAGATGCGTATATCCGCTTGTCTTATATTTATCGGCCTGGCATACGCCACTGAAGGTATGAATTTATCAGGAAATGAAAGAATTACTTTTCTGTTACTTTTACAGTTACTTTTTACAATAACAATTTCATAATGATGTTGCAATTTTTTATGACTAACTAAATAATGATGACTAACTAAAAACTGAAGTTATGCTAAGGAAAGTCACTTTGAAAAGTAAATTGTCACTATTACTCGTTACTTACTGAAACCTTATTATTTGTTATTGGAAAAAGTAACAAATAACTAGTAATGCCGTAAAGTTACTCCGTTACAAATTATATTAAAAAAGAACTAGTTACAAATTGCGAGTTATCTTTTTCAGTAACAAATGACTTTTTCAATGCGTGATAAGTAACTATTAATTGTTTCAACTCTGGTGTTACATGAGATTTGTTTTTATTCTTGCACTTTCTGAACTGGTACACACGGTACAATAAGTTGAAATGAAATAAATATTTGCCTCACTTTATATATAACTTATTGCACTGTATGCGCCAGTGAGTGCAGGAATAAAAAACAGATCTTTTATCAACATAAAACATTCGCAACATCATTATCAAATCGTTATTACAACAAAGCAACTATAAATAACTAACAATAAGTAACGGCATTTACAACTAGTTACTTCCATTCCCTGAGGAATTTATGTTATTATAACTACTTTATGACAAAGAAATTGAGAGAGAGAGAGAGAGAATGAAAGAAAAAGAATTAAACATATCCGATAATGTGCTGAATGTAACATCAATATATTGGTCAACATGTCGGGTTATTATATAAATGTATTATATAAATGTAATGCCTTTTCTAGCAGATATAACATTTATAAAATATAATCGATCAATCAATTTTATAAATGTAATCGATCGACACGCGTCTGTTATAGAAGGTAATCTGACATACTGATCAATATGTTGATATAACAAGTGGTACATGTATTAGCTCAGTGCTGGAATTTATTTGCAACTTTCAGCCGATTTTCAGTTTAGTTCCTTTGTCTCATTAATCCGCGCGCAGTCTAAATGCCGATCGGCAGTAAATTCCAGTACTGTATTTTAGTTATTACTTTTCAATATATTCAAAGTTTTTGTTAATAACGATTGTATGTCATTTATAATAAATTTTATCGTATATGTAAAAAAAAAACATATATCTAAACGTACTAAAAAATCATCAATAAATAAATAAATTAATTATAATTAATTATGTCAACGGAAAGTATGTGTACATCTCTTCGCATTCTTTAAATATGTGTAGTTTAATAAAAATTAATGTGAAATAAACAGTAAAGCTTTTGCTAGGTATAAAAAATTGCTATTTTAAATAAAACTGTAACTTCTCTAAACAACTTTAAAATTTAGTTATAAAATGAATACGATGTTTAATTGCTAAAGTTAAAAATGTGTATAAGATGTTTTCCAAGAAAAGACATAAATCAACACAGGAGTTATTCTATCTTTATTTGATATTCAGTGAGAGACAAATCGATTTGTATCTCCTACTGGAAAATTTTTATGATAATGTAACAGATATTATTTTGCATGTATTAATATAATTAATTTATTTTTGTTAATAAGGAGCTCCATCTCCTCCTACCGTAAGTAAGGATGCTTTTATCGAGGCTCCTATCGATATTAAGGATGTTTGTAACGCTCCTATAGGCAAATTTAACTATCAAGTGTCATTGAGACTAGAGAACGGCACGCATATATGCAGTGGATCTATTCTTGATGATTTAAATGTGCTAACTACAGCAAATTGTGTTTTTGAGTATGTTGAATATTCTGAATTTTTATCAATACATATACATTATTTTTGGAATGTAAAACTAATCTTATTTGAACGTATTAAATAGATACAGTATGTGAAATGTGTACGTATTCAATAAACAAACTGCCAGCAGATATAATATCTAAACAAATCTACTGATAACAAATTGATAGCAGATTTGCTTAGATATTGCAATAAATTCAGTATCATTTAGGTATTCAATTTATGTTTTGCTGGCAAAACTTAACGACATAATCTAACAGCAAACTATTAGCAGAAACCGAACAGAGAGAGAGAGAGAGAGAGAGAGAGAGAGAAAGAGAGAGAATCTGTTATTTCGTGAACATTTAAATGGAATACATCATTTAAACGGAAAAATGTGTTTAGTTTCTGCAATTAACCTACTATTATATTCTATTAGCAGCTTCTGTTATATTTCTATTGATATTCAAATTCTATTGATTTCTATTGATAAAATACATAACAAATACTTTCAAAATTTGTTCTTAATAGATATGGATTCTTAATATTCTTATATACTTTTTTATTCTTAGGTGGAAGTGTTCATTAAATAAAATACAGATCTATGCCGGCACAAACCTTTTAAACGAATCAAGATATATTTATGACATAAATAGTATTATCATCCACCAAAATTACGACCCGTATTTATTCGTTAATGACATCGCCTTGATTCACCTTAACGTACCCATGGGATTCAACGTACTAGTGCACCCGATAAATCTTCCAAAATCCAATCAAAGTTTCGAAGGCAAACCGTGCACGTTAGCCGGATGGGCTAAAACAGTAATGTCAAACTTGTGATACAGAAAATTTTCCAATTATACATATTCAGAAAAGAATTCTTTCTTAAAGTAATTTATTATTTTCTCTTTATATAAATGTAACAAGAAATTAGAAATAATAAGTGTAAGAAGATATTTTAATAATAAGAATTCTGCTGTTGTTATTAGTTGTTTGATGCTCGATGTAACAATTAATGCAATTTATATCCTTTCTAGAATGGACAGGAGTTGCAAGAAACTGAGTTAATAGTTTATAAGCAGAAAGAATGTGCGAAATATCATTGGCAATTGACAGGCAACAGCCATATCTGCACTTCAGCTCAAAACAGAACGGTTGTATGCCAGGTGAGCCGTCGATTATTAATATGATAAAACAAATCAATTATATATATTTTTGATAAAACATTAACAAATTAATAATATAAATGATTATAATTTTTAGTACCATTTTGTATCGTTTTGTCACATATCTACCACATGAATATTGTGTAAAAACATCTCACAAAAATAAAAAATAAATATAAAATTTTTTAAAAATTAAAACGCCAGACATTAAAGATAACGGTATAAAAAGCAAAAGTTATATGTTTATTAATAAAAATAGTTATAGAGTAGCAAAATAAAAGAAACCTCATTTTTCTTCTACTTTACTACGCTATAACTTCGTATATTCATACTTATGAGAATAAAAATAATAGGGGAGAGTGGTCTAAATCGGACCGTATTCTAAATAGGACCTTTTTAATTTAAATGAATACGGTTAAGCAGATTTGCGTACTATTTATAACGTAAA
>NW_017257577.1:16311-18438 GCF_001594055.1 Mycetomoellerius zeteki | reverse complement strand
TTATTGATTTCAATTCTAATAATATAAACAGTCAGTATTTTCTTTTTCCGAAAAAAATGTTTATCTTTGACTGTCAAATTGCTCGTTTTTACTCAATACTAAGAAAAACGCATTAAAATATTTTAAAATTCTATCTAAAAATCCATAAAAATAGGAGTTTTCTATTTAAACCAGGGGATAGTCCGATTTGGAACCAATAGTTCTAAATCGGACCGGAAAAAGCGTTTTTACATTTTCCATTATAGTTTAACAGAAGTGAGAGATACGTCAAAATAATCTCAAGCAAAAATGAAGGGAATTAAATGATCTTTCCAAATAGCACCTTCGATTTTACGATAGGATTTTATTTACGTCTTGTAGAGAACAAAAACTGTAAATAGGTCCGATTTAGATCACTCTCCCCTATTGAAAGAATCTAATTTTATGCCGATTGAATTTTTGCTTTAACGTAAATTGATATATATACATCTTCAATATATTTCTAAAAAAATATTAATATTATAAAATAGTATAATACTAAATAGTGATCTAATTATACGCTAATTAATTTTTTTACGTTTAATAATAATAATTTGCAATAATAAGCAATTAACTACTAACGTATATAATAGTTTTATATATCATTTTATTTATCAGTATTTTAATATTAATCACATTTTCATTCAAGAATGATTTTGGTGCACCATTGGTCGTCAATGGAGTTCAAATTGGAATCGCTTCCTTCGGCAATTCTTGTAATGCTGGAGAGCCAGATGTTTACACAAGAGTGGGCAGTTTCCTGTCTTGGATCAATGAAAATTTGAAGACAAAAGATACTTAATTCGTTTATTAAATACCATTTGATGTTACGAAATTTATAATTTAAAATAACAGTAATTAGTATATTTTAATAAGTATAGTTTAAACAAATTTTTTCTGAGAAATGTAAGTATGCTCTTTTCTTCAATTAAATAAATTATCAATATAAATAACAAAATAATAACAATCAACAAAGTTATTTTTACTTTTTTCTGTATAGAAACTAATGTTTTTGTTTTAAGATTCTAAGTTATCGCAGTTATCCACAATGAATAATATCATTTTATTTATATTAAATATACAAAATTGATAAATCTGCATAATATTATTATAGGTAAATGAGTTTGACGAATTTAGCAAAGAAAAATTTTTTGAAAGATAAATAAATAAAAATAAAAAGAAATTCAGTAAAGAAAAGCATAGAAATACATGATTATGTTATAAATTTCAATAATTAAAATGGACATGACGCATAAAGTTAAATATTTGCAGGTAATTAGGTCACAGTAGTTATCTTATACAAATAATATTTCCAATTACATATTTCTTATTTTAAAAAAATTGAAAAGAATAAGGGCAATAGAACATTTATATTCTTGATGTAGGGGAGCTCACCACGACAAGATAACTTTTATTCACAGTTTATATATGTTAGTTTGTGTTGTCTCTGAAGAAGGCTCAAAAGTAACCGAAATGTAAGCGCGTTTTAGTAGAATAAAGAAGTTTTACGCTTTATGGGTGTATTATTTGCGCGATGTCTTCTGCGCTTGACTCCTATTGCCCTTATTCTTTCCAAATTTCTTTTGATTATAAGGAGTCTTTGTTAGTTTGATTTGTTATACGGATTTCTTATTTAAAATATTAATAAACTCATTTCTAATCTGGTAAATAAAGATGTTATCTTTAAATGGATAATGGAACTTTCACAAAAGTTCACACCACATTTAAATGTGGTTGGCATAGTAGTCAAAATGTTAAATTATCCCAGATAGCAAGGCAACATTTTAACCCATTAAGGACCAAGACAAATTTTTTTTCTCAAAATTTAAAATCCTTTTAATGGCAAGCTATTGTTACATCCAGACTCCACAGTTCTTTTCTTCGATTAGAATTTTCGTCATCACCATAAAGATTATTATCAGTAGACCATCTGTTTCTACCAAGGGAGTTACGATGGTGACGAGTCAATTAACACTCGCCTTTTGGACTAGTAATCCACTCGGGACGGAGTCGTCGAATTAAATATTCAAACCAAGTGTCGAATAGAAGAACTTTATCCCGAGGAACAGAAGAAGTAAATAGATTAAGGATTATAAACCGAAACGGCGG
>NW_017257577.1:13547-15929 GCF_001594055.1 Mycetomoellerius zeteki | reverse complement strand
ATATATATATTCACCGCGAAATCTAACTCGAGCTATAACCATAGTGCCACGCTTAACCAATCGCCCATACAAGGGTTGGCGTAAAAGCCGGGCCTATCTTGAAGCGCGGAAACTCCTGGACCAGGCGTACTAGGAATATCGCGAAAACCTTCGGGATCAAAGTAATCCTGCCAAGGACGCGTTAGCTCCCCTACCACCACCGGCTTCGCCGGCTCAACCCAGTCAACAAGGGTTAGAGGCAATACCTCCTCTTTCTCCTTCACCTCCTCCTCGATCTCCGTCACCTGCATTTTCGGACGCCCTAACCGAGCGAATCTTCCCTGACACCCCACCCCCAACTTCTGATTCCTCTATCCAATCCATCCTTCCTTCACCACGACCGCCATCACCATCCCTTTCGACCTCGAGTGTGGAATTCGTAGAAGAGTTCCCACCTCCACCTCCGCGTTACCATTTCTTCATCCATCCCGAGGATTCATTCAAATCCTTAATCGCCAAATTCCCGCGTACAACACAACCTCTCCCACTCGATGTCTATATAATCGGTCCTGATTATTTTGATCCTAACGAGATAAGAAATGCCATAGCTGGACAGCCACCCCGTGCAGCAATCCCTGTAATCCTTCCCCGATCACCCGTTCCTTATCTCGTCCCTGTGAGGTTCTTTCACAATATTTTCCCCCCTTCCTCCGTTGTACTTCGTGAAATACGTTAATTCCTGTATCGCCTCTCCGTTTATACACACTCACACAACAAACTCATAGACCTAGTCATGACCATCATGATCTCTCAAATTTCCGAGAATATACATGTACACATATATACATATATATATACTTATTAATAAGTATAATAGTTATTAATAAAGTGTCATTAGTAAAGCTATGAATAGTTTGTAAGATAAGTCGATCGTGTTCTATTAATATCCTTCGCGATATGAATGTTAAATTGTAATGAGATTCTGTTTAGCATTATTTTCCCTTCAATTTTATAAAGATAGACTTAAATTTTAATCATAAATTCAAATAATAATAATGTTTGGCTATACTTCAACTGTAAGATTTAGTGTTAACAATAAAATAGAGTACTTGTAAAATGACGAACCTCAATCTCCATTTATTTTAGAATCGTAAGACCTCGTACCAACTCCCGCTGTTCGCATGTGGTCCGGTCCCGAGTTACAAGGATTAAGTTTCTTGACTCAAAATTCGAACCGACGTTCGCACTGCCTGTTGGAAACAGGTGTTATAGCGTCCCTTTAGGACGTTGACCCATATTCCAGAGCTATAAAAGGTGCGTTCGACTCGCTCTATCCCCTTCCCGCGGATGCATGCGAGACAAAGCGTCTGCTCTAACGTCCTTTACTCCTTCTTTCTCTAAACCTATCTACGCACATGACCGGAGTTTGGACGTAACACTACTATGCCTTTAAGGAGCTTATTTTTCAAAAATTTCACATCCCAAAGTTGATCTATCTTTTTGGTCGACAAATCAACCAGCGGTCTTTAATGGGTTAAAACGTTTTAATGACATCTTATTGACGTTAAAGACGTCATTAAAACGTTATTAAAACATCATTTGACATCACTTTACTACTTGGGATACAATATCCAATATTTAAATATAACAATATATTCTAGCATATATATAATTTTATTCATGACTTTTATTCATTATATATATTTTATTAAATCAAGATTTTATTAAATTTATTTTTTATTTACAAAGTTTCTTTCTTTATTTGTCTATTATAAATTTGTTGGACTTTGGCCTAGATTTATAATTCTTCAAGGTTCTTATTAATTTCTGAACACGTGACACAATCTTTTGACGATATCGTAAACTCGAATGTTGTAGACATAGTATTGTAGATATAGTAATTGATAGAAATAAATTCACTAGACATTATATACTTCATCAGAGATGAATGGAAGTAATTCCTTATTTTCTGTTTATTCTAAGAAAAGTTATGATAATGAAAACTGCGAATTTAATTAAGACTGCCACTTTTAATAAGTTACATAATGTAAACTATAAATATTTTATTGTTTAATAATACCGCATTGGGAAAAATGTAGAAAAATGTCACAAACACATGATTTATATCTTTGTTGCAACTATATCAGAAGTATATACAGGGTGTCTCAAAAAAACGGATCGAAACACAATGGGGACGTAGATTGGATCAAGGGGAACAAAACAGTTTTGTACCATTTTGCAGTTGACGCAATATTTAACGAGATATTAACGTTTAAAGATAGGCGAATACAAGCGTCCGACCAGCCTACTGCTCAAGCGCTATCCTTCTCCTCCCCATGCGCGCCGTTCTGAGTGGCTCGCTTGCCAGGCCATCCCCGCACCTCGCGGCTCGCCCGCGCCGCC
>NW_017257577.1:5393-11018 GCF_001594055.1 Mycetomoellerius zeteki | reverse complement strand
ATTGTTTGAGAATTGGAATTTATGAGTTAATTTATAAGTTGTAAAACATGTTCCTGACCTCTGTTTATTGTTAGAAACGAAATAAAGTTCGTAATCATTATAAATTTGTCGTTTCAATCGAACCAGCAACCTAGTTTTGCATTTAAAACAAATGGCTCGCTTAGCCCCACCTTGCGGGGTAAACCGAGCCAGGCTTTTGCCATTAATAATTCAATTCCTATGCTTCCGATAACCGTTGTAAATAGTTAATCTGAAAGTTAACATGTCTGAGATTATATATTCAAAGCATCAGAATTTAATTTAATGTATTTAACCTTTTTTCACGCGAAAAACCTTAAAAACCGGCTCGCTTAGCCCCACTTTACGGTATGTGTTGCTATCAGAATTGCAGCAACTGAGTCCTCATTTATTGGCTACTTTATACCTTCACGCGATATGATAACATTGAGTAGCAATTTGCTACCAACTTTAAAATCGTTCTCATCAAAATTCGTACTATTGCCATCATGTTGCCATAATAATGCAACATCATACAATGCTGTCATATTGCCGACAACGCAAGATAACATTGACGCTATCTTGCTGTTAAACTGCTGGTAATATAGTATATACACGAATGTCGTTCTATCTTTGTCACTTTCTGAATATCAAAAAGGATAAAACGACATTTGTATCGACTTGTATCATCAAATGGAAAGCACCCATTGTTGTCTGCACGTTGCTACAATGTTGCTATATTTGAAATTGTTGAAGATAAAACTACGGCAACTTGCCAGCATCATAAACAATCACAGATTTATGCGATTTTGCTGAGACACGCTTTGCTATCTGGGTGAGTCTGAAGTGAGCTGAGTATCTTTTATACTTACAAGGGAACCGTTGAAACTGTCTCTCACCGATTTTGATGGGCTTTGGATACGTTGTAGAGTATAAAAAAATGTTAAATACCCATATTTTTTTTTATCAGCGTATCTCAAAGTTTAGAGGGTGAAACACCCCCTCGAAAAAAAAATGGATTTTATCGTTTTTAACAAACATCTTCGAAACTATGGGATGTATTAAAAAATGTTTAATACAAAAGTTTCATGGTATTTTGTGCTCTACATAATGGCGTATTCACATTTTTTAATATCACATATTTTTAACTTTCCCCTACCACCATTCATTAATTTTCACCCCCTATAAACCTGGAGATACGCTGATAAAAAAAACATGAGTCAAATATTTTTTTATACTCTACAACAAAAGCCCATTAAAATCGGTGAGGGACTGTTCCGACGGTTCCCTAGTCAGATTAATGATGTCACTACTTGCTTACTTTGATAAAAAGTTATCACATGTCAACACAGGTTCATAATCACATTTTGAAGTGAGTTTACGAGACTCACTAAGGATGCGGTCCATTTAACGCTACAAATGATTGACCAATCAAAAAATGCTTCGAAACATCCGTAGAATCAAATGAACCGTAGCCTAAAACATCCGGTCTTGATTTTGTGCAGATTATAGGTAAAAACTCAGTTGAATCTCACTTGTCAGATGCAAAAGGAACGCGCATTCAACTGAGTTATGACGTAATTCTTACAAATGAGAATTATTTGAGAATTGATGTAAATGGAAAGTAACTAATGGCTACGTTTACACCGTGCGCTTAGTCCACGATCTATACGATAGGTGTTTTTGTTTAATCTACAGGATAAACAAGGATATCTATTGTATAGGCCACAACCTAAATGCACGGTGTAAACGTAGCCAATAATATGTTCTTCTGATGATATATATGTACGTATATAATTTCTACTCGTAATTTAAATCGTGCTTGACGTGTCCCAATTGTTCCAAAATTGTTTCGTTTTGAAACTTCTAATTAAAACATCGAATTTACAGTTTAGCACAAATTCGCACAATGCACCCAGTATTTAATTCAATTTAATTTAGTTTATTGCAAATCTCTATGAAAAAGATTACATGTTAACAGAGTAATAAACATAAACATAAAATATGATATAATAAACTATAGTAGCTTGCAAATAGTCAGCAAGATTACTGCTAGAAAGCCTACCAGCAACAAAAACCGGGACTAAGGCAACGATACAATGAGTGGTGTGTGAAGCAATAGTTAAAAACCATACACACATGCGCACGCGCGCAACATCCGCATACACACCAGTTACATCAGTCTCGCTTAAATACTGTGAGTGACGCGATGAATCGCGAGGCAGCGGAACGAAAGGAGGACAAAGAGGGAGAGATTTTTATTGATACAAGAAGAGAATTAAAATATTTGGACTGAGGTGTAGGAGAAAGTGGCACAAAATTTAGTGGAACGATGTATAGGGAAGGATAATTAATCTTGGTATCTAGTGACAAGGGGGTTAAAAATGGAATGAAGTTCATAGTTCAACTGAAGGAGACATTGCAGATATACAAGAGTATTGGAGCAAAGATATTCATTTGACTTGGCCCCTTTTTAAGGGGATCACACCACTTGTAGCGCGAAAAAATAGGTCATTTTTAGGAATTTTTTTTATGAAAACTACTAAACTTTTTTATAATATCAATATATCATTTTAAAGTATAGACAATAAACATCTTTTAGGAATTTCTTTATTGAAAAATATTAAACAGTTTAATTATAAATGGCCATTATATATAATAAGTTTTTAAAAAGTCGTTTCGCGGTGACCAACACTGTGGCGAACTGGATCATCTGAAACAAAAAATGGAAATGGATTTAGTTAAATAACAACATAAACTAGTCTTTAATCGTTCGATGTAAAAAAATATGCATTTTTGACAAAATGGCGGATAGTCAAAGTTAATGGTTCGATTTTCTCTAAAAAAAAACGGCCGTTTTTTGGCTATATAAAAAAAAGTTTTGATCGAAAAAAAAATCGAACGATTAAAGACTAGAGTTTTATGTATTGAATAAGCCTGCAAAATTTCAAAAAGATCGGTTCGGTAGTTTTTGAGTAATTTTGGTCACCGACTTGAGAAATGCCATTTTTAGAAAAATGCGTTTAAAGTTTCAACTTCAGTTTACACGAAGAAAACAATTTTTTTTTTTAACTTACATTGAATCATCTATTCCGGGTCCATATAACAGCTCTTCTGCCGACATTACCAATTCCAAAATATCAATTTGGTGTTGCCTTTTCTTCAATCTTCCCTCACACACACACACACACGGGTGCTCTCGGCCGCGCGCTTCTCTGCCTGTAAAATCCGGGCTCTGTCCGTTTTTTCCACGTATGCGTGTGCATTATGGCCACAATTTACTCCGATGGAGAAAATTGAGAAAAAATAAAAGTGACTTCGATCCTTCATTGAACAATCCAGCTGCAATGTAGGCTAATAGGTTTACAATAATCGCTCCACTTGACACGATCTTCGGGCTTATTTTCCAAATTAGTTGATTGAAACTTTCATTATTATTTTGATTGAAGCCACCAATGACAAGTATACGATCAGGTATACGACCCTTTTCGCAGAACGATGGACAGAAACCGGAGAGAGGTTTCCGAACGCGGCAGGCGTGCAGGCGGCAGTGTTGCCAGTCGTCTGCGTAACACACGCTTCTCTTTCAAAGCCAATATCTCATTCAATTTTATTCGGATCGACTTCAAATTTTGAGGACATATTTTTAGATAGTTATACTTCAAAAA
The DNA here is from genome assembly GCF_001594055.1 of Mycetomoellerius zeteki. Taxonomy (NCBI): domain Eukaryota; kingdom Metazoa; phylum Arthropoda; class Insecta; order Hymenoptera; family Formicidae; genus Mycetomoellerius; species Mycetomoellerius zeteki. The sequence continues at coordinate 7,353 of NW_017257577.1, read as the reverse complement.
AATGCAAAAAAAATTTGATTTTTTGAAAGTCACAAGTGGTGTGATCCCCTTAAGCAAATTTGTTTACTCCCCAAGATAAAATTTCGCCTGAAAAAAAAATTTTTGACGCTTACATTGTTAAATTTATAGTGTCAAATATAACCTACCGTGAGTCACCACTGCTCCTACTAAATATATCGTTATTTTTTATCAAAATGGTAGTTAAATTTGACACTATACCGTGTCAATTTGACACTATACAATATCAAATTAACACTATAGTGTCAAATATAACCATTGTTTTAGTATAAAATAACGACATGATTGAGTAGGAGCAGTGGCGACTCACGGTAGGTTAAATTTGACACTATAGATTTAATAGTGTACCAGCAATTCAAAATAATGAAACACGTCAAATAAAAGTGACTTCGGAAGAGGAGTATTATAATAATAGCTTCTCCAATCATTGTATCACCATTTTATTGTATCTTGAGAAGGAAAGAAACTATGAACATGACATCAATAAAAGCCGAAATAATTAAATTCATTGGTTTTTTAGAATTTTTGTCTGGGAACTTTTCGCATACATATTGTATATATTATATTAATACGATGTTACGATGTTAGTATAATAGAACCTAATTATAAAACTAATTTTTAACACGTGTCAAATGGATACAGAAAACATGTATATATTTAATAAATAAAATGTTCTTTATGAGTAATTACAATGATTAAATAATTTATTATTTTACTCTCTCTTTTTAGCTGAAAATACGAATTTTTATTTTAAGAACAATTCGTGTCTATTATCCTTACTTTATTTTTATTGGCATTCTGTTGACAAAACTTATAGCAGATATTTTCAAAATCTATTTTTGACAATTTTGGCTAATCATATTTATGCTTTTGCTGTTAGATAAAAAATTTGCTGATTAAAAATCTATGTTGGAGTTTTATATATCACAACTTATTTGCTGCTTTGATAAGTAATTTTTTGATAATTTCATCAATTCATGAAATTGCAGCAATACGAAAGAAATATTTCATATATATTATCAATGTATTATCAAATAGATTTTGTAAATCTAGAATTGAAGATTTTGCATCGTAATCTTTAAATCATCGTACCAATTAAATCCTTTACGTATTCTAGGTAATGCTTTCGAAATAAATGTTCAAAATCTTTGAAAGATAGAAATTTTCACAGACACAATTCGATCTCACGTCTGATCACTCAGATAAGCTAAATGATTATCGGTATAATTTCGAGAGAGTTCAATAATTAAATCGGATTAAACAAATTAATTCGTCTTTACGTGCCACACATATATACTTTTCAAAGTATATTCTTATGATGAGATGCTTAAAATAGTCTATATAAACATACGAAAAAGCCTCATTATTATTAGTACAATACATAATGTCAACATGCACGCGTTCCTTGCTTTGACAGTCGCCTACTTACAATTAGCGGTAACCGTTCAAGGTAAGCACGAATAAATACGATTATTTTGTAGTAGATATTCAAATCGGTTTTCTCTCTCTTTAATTTTTACGAACTATAAATAAAAACGGCGAAATTATACAAAGTCAGAATCTTTGATGTTTTTGATGTTTATATTATATATAAAGTAAAATCACAAAATTTATACATTACTTCATAAGAAATCTGTTATTGTTTTTTAATAAGTACCATTTAAATAAACTTATTAACTATATTAATTACACTTTAATTTAGAGTATTTTAAAATAGGCCTGAATAATTTTAAAATAACAATTGCTGAATAATATTTTTAATATTTTGACTTTTTTCATAGTGATTTAATAAAAGAATAAATTGCTCGTATTTTTCAAACAATAATATTAAAAAATGTAGCATTATACAGTGTACGCTTATTAATAGTGTAACGATGCGCCCAGCAAAGCATTGTTCCCGACGACCACCAATCGGATGCCATCGCACCCACCATGACGAGGG
>NW_017257577.1:1578-4703 GCF_001594055.1 Mycetomoellerius zeteki | reverse complement strand
CCGAGCCAGACCGCGCCGTCTCACCGCGACCACGCACGCTCGCCGACACACGACACACAACACACGAACACACACACACACACACACACACACACACTCTTGTATATACGCGATCCGTACAACGATATCGCTCTGGCCGGCCGAATCCGCGAAACGAAGGAACGCATAATTGTAATCGTGCGTGCACCGCCCGAAACTGCGACCGGGCTTATTTCCGCGATTTATTCTTTTGCTTGTAAATATCTGTATACGTGTGTAGCTAGCTTACCTGTACGTTTGTTACGCGTGATCGTCCCTTTACTAAATATATTATTATAAGTGCATCCGCTACCGTTTCTTTATTTAAAAGCCCACCGCAACCGTTGCATCTTCCCCTTGCCGTTCGAACCTCTTTAAGCCCTGGACCGAAAGTTTCCGACGAGCTACGTCCGAGCATAAAGTAAGGTCGTTACAAACTAATATAGTAATCTCCCTTAAATTAAATTTCCAATAATTTCGTTGCTCAAACAGGCATCATATTTTTAAAGATGTTAATATGCTGAAAAAACTGTACTTAAATTTAATAAATTTATTTTAAAATAAATTTAATTACAGTTTTTTCAATTTTGCACGTATTTCATTTTTTGCACGTAAAAGCTATCGGCAAGATGGGTGCCTCGTTTGCTTACTGTGGACCATAAGTGCGACCGTGTGACGATTTCAAAACAATCTTTGGAGATGTTTCAATGTAATTCAGATGAATTTCTGCGTCGATTCATTACTGTGGACGAAGCATGAATCCATTACCTTACACCCGTGACGAAGGAACAGTCAGAACAATGGCCTTCACCGGATGAACCCGTTCCGAAGAAGTCGAAGACCATAAAGTCGACCGGAAAGGTGATGACTACAGGTTTTTGGGATGCACGTTGTATAATTCATATCGATTACCTTCCGTCGAAGCAAACGATCAATGGCGATTACTATTCAGCCTTATTGGATCGTTCCAACAACATTTTTAAGAAAAGAAAGAAATTCTCCACCAGAGAGCAGCTCATCGCCGTAACAGAGGCTTATTTTGAAGGGTTGGACAAATCATACTATTTGGACGGCTTGAAAAAGTTGAATCAAGACTCGTTGGATCAAATGTATCGAGCTGAAAGGAGACTATATTGATAAATAAAAATGAATCGATCCAAAATAATGTGTTTTACTATGTTTTTCTAAAAACTTATTGACTTGTCCTCGTATTTTTAAAGATGTTAATATGAAAAAACTGTAATTAAATCTAATAAATTTATTGTAATAAATTTAATTACAGTTTTTTCAGCAAATTAACATCTTTAAAATATGATGTCTGTTTGTGCCTCGAAATCATTTGAAATTTAATTTAATTCGCGAGATTACTATATTGGTTTAATTGCGTTATATAGTCCGGAATTTTTTCGGCGCGCACTTTGTTAGACTTTAATTTTGGTATATATGTCAAGTACATATATAGCATATTTATTGATTTAAGATTGAATTTTTTAAGTATTTTAAGACCTAGCTTTGACCGACATCTTGCTCTAATTTATCAGTTCTATTAAAGATTTTTCAAGGACACTGATTGCGAACGTTCCTTCCATTTCTATTCCTATATTAAAATTTGAAAATTTAAAATATCTGACTCAATATGGCGGACAGAAATTCTATGTCGTTTCTTATTTTAAAACCGTATTAAGTAATGTGTCTTAAGACGCTAATGCGGTCCTCTGATTAGTTCTTGACATCAAGGCGGAACTTTAGTCGGATTTAAATAAATATAAGATCTGACTATGAATACCGGCCTAAGATTTTCCGTATGATATATGACGTTTTTGTTTGTTGAATGATTTACTAAATTGTGATCGATACTTATTCTTTCTGTATCGTTTTGTGTATACATATTTATTATTGTTATTAAACGTCTATCGATATTATATTATTATGTATGGCAGTTTACTATTATCAGCGTTTCTCTTCATGTTATATTTTTCTGTCAACTTCGTATTATAAAATATATCCTGTCATGCTTTTGATGTGTACGTCTCTATGCTGTGTTTTTATGCAGTTGAAAAACTAAGAATCTTGTTCTAATTATAATAATATTATTGCTGTGACATGTTTAAAGTAAGTATATATATCTCTTTTTCTTTCTCGTGTTGGATTACATTATTATGATATTAATATATAATTTACACACAAAAAATGTTACGGTTGTCACAACCGGAAATAATGATAATTTTCGCCCATCAATACATTTGGTTGTGATAACTGTAAGATGGATATATTTTAACAGCCATAATTGTTAAAATATGCTAATTTTACGGTTATCACAATCTTACTATAGTTCTTATAACCAAAAGAATGTATTGATGGGCGACTTTTTGTCGTGTCAACCGTAGCCGTATTTTCCGTGTATTATTATTAAATTTGAAACAACCTAACTCCCGTTGCGCGGACGTAGCTCGTCGGTTTATTCGGTCGGAAACGCGAGAGGTTCGTATCGGAGAAGAAGGCACTTACAAAATATAATACGCTGATGAATTCTCTAACTAATATATTTATTCAGTAACACACATACGAATACAGAAAACATGTACCACGTAACATGTAAAGTATGATCCGCGGTCGGATGCGATCGCAAGAATTCGTAACGGAGACGCGGACGCGGTAACATAAAATATAAACGATATGTACAACGCAAAATATAAACTAACTCCGCTGTCGGATGAAATCGCAGTGATTCGTAACGGAGACGCGAACGCGGTACTACAAAAATATAAACGATATGTACAACGCGGAAATGCAAGCTGCACTGTAACGCGAATGCTGGCAATGAATCGGCGCGCGGGGTCGCGATCCCGAAATCGTGGCGCGATTCACGGATAGCGGACCCGTGCGGTGGCGCGCCCTAGATAGCTGACGCGCGAGCGCGGAAACGCGAATACGATGCGGTGGCCACCCAATCGCGGCGCGGCGCGGGCGCGGCGCGTAGATCGCGCGAATGGGCGCGTTGGATCGCGTGGTTCAAACTCCCCGTGGTCGGCGGGATGTCAGGAACTCCTGACCGGAGACGGAGAACACTCTCCACCCCCGTTGGTCCAGCCGGACACGACTAGAAT
>NW_017257577.1:0-1072 GCF_001594055.1 Mycetomoellerius zeteki | reverse complement strand
GCCCTCATCACTGCGATGCAGCGGCATCCGACGGCTGTTTGGTCGGGAACGATGCTGTTTTACGGGGTCGCATCGTTACAAATTAATGATGTATTTCGTTCTGTATTATTATGTAATTTTGTTTTACGAAACTGTCTGAATCTCTGTAACGATGCACCTCCAGAGAATGCATCGTACCCGGCATAACACCCGCCGGACGCCGCTGCATTGCAGCGATGAGGGCGCGGTGCGCCCGAATATTTCAAATCAGAAGCATAATCCACAGATACCAGCCGACGACTCACGAAAGCAACCGAACGCCGCTGATCGTGGTGTCGGTGCGCGCCCGGAACACCGATTGGCGAGCGCCCGCGAAGCCGACCGAGGCCCGCCGAACTCGCGGCGTTGATCCCCGCTCGCAACGCGTATCTCCCACTCGTATTGTCTAGCCGGTGGGAATTCTCGAGCGCGCCCGGAACAATACGAGTGGGAGCAACATTCGGGTATAAAAGCCGGGAATTTTTAGACACGAGGAGCTTTTATCTTCAGCATCAAGCTCAAAAACCACGTGCCCGCTCCAGCTCCTACTCCTAGCAAACCGACTGTGCTAAGGCAACGAGGGGTCAAGTGTTCTTGGTCTCTCTTGGAGAGTTCTCTAATAGCACAGGCCGGCTCCTTTAAGCGCACTCGATCCGAACAACGACCAGGGGGTAGAGAGATGTTCTCTGCCTCCCTCCGGGCGTTCCCGGACGTCAAGGCGACCGACGCACCTTGCGCTATTGATCCTCGCTTCGACCGGCCAAGACAACAGGGGTGGAGTGTTCTCCGCCTCTGGTCAGGAGTTCCTGGCGGCCAGCCGAACGCTCTCCATTCAAATTCCGGCCGCGCACCTACCGCACCGGTACTCGCGGTTTGCGACTGCACGCTAGCACAGCGCCGCGAGACCAGTCGCCGTATCGCACCCGCTCACCGAATTACTAGGGCGTGCCACCACACGGGGCCACGATTCACGTGGCGCGCCCGAGCATCGCATTCCGCCTCGCCTTACCATCTCCTTGTATATGTATCAGGAGACGCGGTAGTATCTCCGGCC
>NW_017257576.1:20135-20461 GCF_001594055.1 Mycetomoellerius zeteki | reverse complement strand
CGCGTTCGAAACGCGGGGCCATCCACGGTTGGGGGGGAGGGGGGATTATCATCCCCGACATATACCTACCTTGTCGTGGTGCCGAAGATTTTAACTAAAAAGTAAAAGGTGTACACATTAGAAATGAATCAGTGACGAAAAAAAAGTTATTAACTCGACACTTGCATTTTAGATATTATAGGGTCACCAAGAAAGGAAATATTTAAATATTTTTTCCTTATGTGTGGCAAAACTGCCCCTCCCCCCTTAGAAAAAATCCTGCGGATGCTCACGGTTACTCGAAACGCTGTTACTTTTTTCGTTACTTTTTTTGGTAACGATCGTTA
>NW_017257576.1:10275-18258 GCF_001594055.1 Mycetomoellerius zeteki | reverse complement strand
CATTATCATAAGCGGTCATAAGAAGATTTGGAGTTCACACTCTTCTGTAACAAACCGTTGGCGTTTGACGGATTGCTTAACTTTCTTTGCGGATGGATCTTATGAATTTGACATAGAATCAGTATACATTAAGTTCTCTCTTCATCATAAAGATTATTCTTCTTCGAATCAAACACTAACCAGCATACCACAAAGTAAACGTAAATTTATTAAATTTCATTAAATGAATTTTATTAAATTTTATAATCGCTAGTTATCACTGGTAGAAATTTCCTATCAATAACACGATAATGGCCAGCGCCACGATACTTTGCCAGTGCTTTGCCATAACCTCTTAAAAAAATCTGACCTGGTTCATAAGAGGCCTATATAGTCTTGCGCCTGATATGAACCTGGTATAGAAATAGCTTAGCATTCACAGTAAAATATATTAAATAGTCTAACGTAGCCCATGACAGGCTCGCGCTTCACATGATGAAATAAATATGACCGCAGCTCTTATTCGCATCGCAGTATTTCGTGGTTGACAGATTTTCTAATCTGAATAGTCGTAAACCTTAATGATTAATATCTCAAGCTCGCAGGGCAAAGTAACGCTTCTTTCTGCCAAATTCTTCCGTTTTATGCAGAACCACATCAAGTAAGCCTAATCTCATTGATTTTTGAGGTGGCAGTGGCGAAACTAAATTATTACTCTTCTTTCTTGTCAAATCTTCATTTTTACACGAAAAATCAATAAAATTAGGCTTAGTCGACGTGTTTTTCATAAAACGAAGGAATCTGGCAGAAAAAAGTCACTTTGCCCCATGAGCCTGAGTCCCTGAGATATTAATCTTACGATTGTTGAGGTTAGAAAATCTGTTACAGTCTGGTGCTGACAAGTATCGTGCCGGTGCCGAGGACAATCACTTCTCGGCGGAAAGAACGGCAAGAAGGATATAATGGGATAAGAGAGAGACAATGGGGAAAGAAAACATTAAAACACAAACACAAATAACACAGTCAAAACACGGCCACACTTAAGCCTATTCTACGATGTGTTTTTTGTTTTCTGTTTCTTGCTTTTTGCTATTTTTTGCTATCTTAACTTTTTACATCCGGTTTTTTGTTTTCTGTTGCTTGAGATAAACGTTAACGAACTTCAGAAGAAACAGAAAACACATATCAAGAAATATAATTGTCGATAAAACGATTATAAAGAGGAAAAAAGCAAAAGGTAAAAAGCAAGAAACAAGAAACAAAGAGCACATTGTAGAACAGGCTCTACGCTCAAAAATAAAACATGCAACACTCAGATCGAAACGAGACGAAACACGTCCTCCACGGCCGAACGATCTCTCGAGACAGAGGACAATCGCTTTGTCATTATCATTTCCTAACTAAATTAATAAATACCAGCGTGTTATCTTATTTCCATGCAATTTCCACAAATATCAATAATATTAAACAGTCAGCAGAGGCATGAAATTAAGAATAGTTACAGTAGGAGCTATATAAGTAACGTTGGGAATGACTCGATCACAAGCATACATTTAACTCACAATCAGCGTAAATGGATTAGATCGTTCTACGGATCGTAGGTTTAAATTTTCTGACGATACGATGCGTTTTTTAATAATTAATAGTTAATAAGACAAAATATAAGAATGCGAAAAAGTAAATAATAAATTGAACTGGAAAAATTGATGTAATAATAAAAAAAATTATTTTTTTCGTTAAGGTATAACTGTAATTTTTGTATTACTTAAAAAAACTGTTTTTATTTAAAAAAAACTTGTTGGTTATATATAAAGAATATAATCCTTTCATTTAAAAAGAGTTGCAAAATTATAAAATCTTTTTTAAATTCTAACAGAAAGAAACAACAAAAAACTTCTTCAAACCAGAGAAATCGAGTCGATGTTGTTCCCATTATTATTTCTTAATTCTTAATGTGCCACGTATACTTACGCCAGGCTAGTCGCCTGGCGGCTCCTGGTCAGTCCGTTGATCACGGTTCGTCAGTCGCTCGCCAGGGCCACTAGACAAAACGTGACGTTGCTAGCGTGGCGCTTACAAAAACAACTATGCAAGAGCCATATTAGTCCCTTATCTAAATTTCTATCAGGGAACAATTAAAAGCAAATACGATTTATTTATTGGTAATATTTCATTCCGTTTTTTTATTCAATATTACAGTAACTATTTGTTTAATAAACTTCGTGTTATATCATGCATATATTTTCAACACTTTCTTATAATCCTGGATTATTAATCTTTTAATTATGATACTATATAATAATATTTTTATTATATTTTGTACAGCATTTTTAATTGTATCTTGTTAAATGTATCAGAATTACTCGTTAATTGGACAAACTTTTCTCATTAACTATATCGCAAAATATCTTATTGATCAGACATGTCTTTCTGTTAATTATTAGGACATTTCGTTTTTTGCATAAAAACCAAACTGTAAAATATTAAACAAATCATTATGTAATATATAATATATTATACTATTTATGATATAGTTCTAGTTCTAGTTGTAAAATCTCGAATCTTGTCATAACAACCAGAAATTCTTTCTAATTGTTGTGACAAGGTCCGAAGTTTTGATTCAATTAAAATGCATTTAATTGTATGGGTGCGCATGCGTTCATCAAATCATAATCAAATCATAATCAAACAGAATTTCTCATGCATTACTGCGAGAATAGAAGATCTGTTATATACCTGCGTCGTAAGAACTATTGTAGCATATAAAACTGTGGAATACATCTGAAAGAAGGTATCATTATACTTAATGAAAAAGGTTTTATTAACCTTTTCGCTCAGAAAGTGGGTGGTCTACCGGAATACTGCCATTGATCACGCCATACACATTAGGGGAGAGTGGAGTAGTGGCGATCACTTATGAAATTTTATTAATATTTTCATTTAAATTTGACTTTTTATCAAATTTGTTGCAGAGACATACAGTACAGGATTATAGCTTTAAAGAAGACCATTAAAATAATTATTAGACGTATTTTTATTTATCGATGTAAGAAGGTATAGTAGTTTTGATCGGTATAGCCTATCTGTGAGGGGTCAAGGCGATTAGACTACGGGTCATTATAATCGGGGTGAGATCATTACGATTATATTTGTCTATTTTGAGTATTTCAGTTCCAGATCATGGCAATCATTTTTAATAAATCAATTATATGAATCAATTATATGAAAATTTGTATATTAAACTATTTTTAGATTAACAATATTAAGAATCTTTATTTTAGACCGCATATGTAAAGAACACAATCAATACTTGGAATTAAATGCCTATAACGGTCGAAGCTGGATCTTTAATGCTTAAATAATTCTCAATGTAAATTATGTATATACTATATTTGTAAATGTATATATACCATATTCGTAGTCATTCGAACTGCGCACCGATTTAGTTTTCCGGACTTATAAACGCAATTAAATTACCGTAATATTATTACGAATTAAATTAAATTGGGAGGCAATTTTTAATAATAATTATGTCTATCAAGCTAGAATGCTAACATGGGCATAATCACATGAGACACACGGAGAATTTAGTGTTCTTTTTGTGCTAATTTGTTGTTCTAATCCAGATTTTGTTGTTTTAGCCGTTTAGCAAGAAATCATTTTTCTGCTGGCTTTTAATAAAGTTTGAATGCACACATTTAAAGAAATAATAATAAAAATAAGAAATCACGCTATAATTTAGTGCTAATTATGTGCTTTTAACATACCTTACTTTAAACTTCGGTGCGCTATCCTTCACGCCCGAAATAACCCCAAATCGCACAAGAGAAAAGCACTGAAAACAATAAAGATACATAAAAAATATTCACGCTATAATTTAATGTTAATTATGTGTTTTTAACGTATCCTAGTTTAAATTTCGGTGACCTACCCTTTACGCAAAGAAAATCACATTTGCGGAAAACCCCTGCATATCTCATACACATCTCTTTTGTTGTAAGACCATTCAGCAGAATTTCATGAAACTTTCTGTGAAATATCGTGCACTGTCCTACAAAATGTACTGCATGCGAAACATTTTTGTGCTGCATTCCTTATGCGCGAAAATCACCCCAAGGTGAGCACTTTTATTGGCTGGAAGAAACTTGCTGTTAGCAACAAATTCGAATATGGACACATTTCGATAGTTTGTATTACGAGGGACATTTTGATATTAAAAACATGTGAGCAACAAATTATATAAACAAACCAAAAAAATTTTTTTATGCGCGTGGTGCGTGCGACCGGAATAAATAAATTATTTTTCATTTATCAGAGTTAGCAACAAATTCGGATATTGACATATCGATGGACCCAACCGTTACAGTCGGCTATGATGTGAGGCACATCTAGTTGACGGTTGTCTTTTTTCGATATAAGGCATTTCGAGCTACGATATCGCTGCGCTTTTAGCTTAGCGCCGAGACACTGCCGTATCTCCAGATCAGTGATACCGCTCGCGCTATGTTTTTCATTCATTCTCTTTCCTCTTCAATTTTCTCCATCGTTCCTCTAATCTTTGGTCTTCGCCAATGGTAGCAGTATGTGATATATATCGTCAAAGTCATGATCTTGAATGATCTCCAACAGGCTGTAGACGTTACTCATTATTTGTTAAAAAGTTATTGATAACGAAAATTAAAAAAAAAAATGTTTTATTTCTATTATAATATTATGAACTACCTTTCGGCAAGGGGTCCGATCTTTCATGCTGAGTGAGACCTACATCGCATCCAAATACAGTTCAAATTATTTTTCTTAATAGTACAGCGTCACCGTAGGGAGGGCGCGGCATATACTGCCTCTAGGTATATACTTTACAATGCAAAGCGAAGACCATTCCACAAGAAAACATAGCTAGTGGTAGTAAAAACATGATTATTTTCCGCAAATGAGAGTGGAGCAATAAAATCGGTCAATATGCATTTTGCGAGCAATAAAATCGTGAGCAATAAAATCGCAAGTAATAAAATTGCGAGCAGTAAAGGGGTTACAACGGAAAAAATCCCGAAATTCTCATTTTTGGTTCTTCTCTCTTCTATGCACACACTTTGGGATGATTTACATGCATAAGAAATGTAGTACAAAAATCGTCCGCATGGGACAGATATGTGCACGAAATTTCACAGAAAGTTTCATGCAATTCTGCTGATTGGTTTTACAACAAAAGAGATGTGTATGGGATATGCAGGGGTTTTCCGCAAATGTGATTTTCTTTAAGTAAATGGTAGAACACCGAAATTTAAACTAGGGTACGTTAAAAACACATAATTAGCATTAAATTATAGCGTGATTTTTTTATTATTATTATTATTTTTTTAATGTGCATTCTGATTTTATTAAAAGCCAGCAGAAAAATGATTGCTTGCTAAACGGTTAGAGCAACAAAATCGGGATTAGAGCAACAAATTATCACAAAAAGAGCACTAAATCCTCCGTGTACACATAGGTATACCTAATTTGTTTCACGGCGCACGCCTGAGCGCCGCGATCCGAGTTCCATGATTTTCATGACCCCGATCGTCCACGTAGTAAAAAAATTGTAGAAAATAAAAAATGTAGATAATTATATTGTATTATTTTTATATGAAAAATTTAAAGAATCAGCTTACATTTAGTAATTATAAAACAGTGTACGGTCAGAAGCAATTAGGTTGCGACACTATTTTTTCTGATGAGTTTAAGAATATGCGATCAAATTCAGGATGCGAATCTTTCTCCTGTACAATGAATGACACACGTTTAACAAACCTTATATGATCATATTCATTCATTACACGTAAGAGGGATTCGCATTCTGAATAATACTTTAATATTTTAAGTTAATTATAAAAATATTATTAATTAATATAAAGTATAAATCTAGAAAAATTATAATTATCATATTAACATATAATTTAAGTATAAATACGCTTGAGATGAATTTATACGCAAGCTTTTGAAGTAAAAAGATTTATAACGAAGCTGCAAATCAGAATGAAACTCAGCCGAATTAGCCGTCTCTACATATTATCCGCAAAAATGTCCTACAAATGAAAATGCTATTCTGTATTCAGAATTCCCAACAGTTACATTTTGAATAAAAAATTATTATAGGATATATAATTTTATTATGTGTTATTATTTCATTACGTTATCTTATATTAACTTTTAACGTTAAATTTGCGTAAAAGATGTAAATAAATTTACAAAATAAATTTATCTAATTGGTTCACTTTTATAAACTTAGCCTAATGTTGTGATATTCAATTGGTATTTTTTCGAGGCGCACAAGATGCGTTTCTTTATTTCACCACGTATACTTCAATTCTATATGATTTTGACAGTTGTCATAAACGCTCGTTACACGCATCGATAGATGGTGAATCACACTCTGAAAATTTTCGCGTATTCCGAAGTCATCGAAAAAAAAGTGTCGCTACCTTTCTACCGATGACTGTACATGTATTTAAGTATGCTAAAAACGTTATTATAATGTGATTACTTTTTATACGAATTACTATTGAAAATTTTCGAATGTATCTATAATATTTTGTAGTTATTCATATATGCCTGATAATATATTATTTTAGATAAACGTTATATTAAGTAAAACATTAGATTAAAAGAAAGATAAAAAAGAATCTATATTATTCGTTAGAATTCTCATAATTAAGGTGATTGGTACGATCCGCTGAGCGTTTTAAGACCCTGTTCTCCCCTATACGTGAACAGTCTTTGACATTAAAAATTACATTTTGCGCCTGAACAACGCCATCTTGATATGTTTTTGAAAAAAAAGGGACGTTCCTTAAAACAAGATGATTATAATTTCATCGTAAACCGTTTTTTAATTATCCTCTTCATGTCAGTAACAATGGATGCGTTCAGCAGAGAAAGCAGCTTTACAACTGTTGTAAAATTCTTCAATATGATTGGTTTTTGCTTTTGATTCCTTATGGAATCTAAATGTATAAATCTATCATATTGAAGAATTTTACAACAGTTGCAAAGCTTTTTCGGCTGAACGCAGCCATTATAGATATCAATATACTACCACTACTTATTATGTTTAAATATATATCATTTGACAAAATCTGTGTTATCAACCCTTGGAATATGGCTGTACAGGGTTTGGCGTAACTCTTATTATAAGGAACACTGTAAATTACTTCGCGAATGTTGGCTATAGCCAACGTTCGTCTATACGGATCGCTTCGTGGACGTCGAATATAGCCGGCGTTAGGAGTGAAAGGGTTAAATTCAAAAGAATTAATTGTAAAGAAGATCTTAAATACGTTCTATTTTATATGTACGTATTTATTCTATTTTATATATATATACATATATATTCTATTATATATACAGGGTGTTAGTTAAGTATGTTGCCATACTCAACAGAGTGATTCTTTGGTTTATTTCAAGTAAAAAAGTCCATATAAATATGTGTCCTAAACGGCTTAGTTTTCGAAATACAGATGAATGTTCGCAAATATTTGACGAAACGATAAATTGCGTTGGAGATATCTTCCTGCATAAATATGCCTTGTTTCACGTGAATTATCATTTTCTCACAACCGTAAACAAAGTGACAAAGTCAAAGTCAAAGTCACAAAATCAAAAACAGACTTCAATTCTGACGTTGTTGCGGGTCAGTTAGCTTGTACACACGTTTTCGTGCCAAATTATTTGAGTCCATTAAAACCGCAAGGTGGATATTTTCAATAATTCATGTAATTGTTTTATTTCATCAGAAGAAATGGAGCCTGTTTTTGTTTTTCTGTTTTTGACTAGTTTTTGACTAATTCAAGCTGTATTTCTTTCAAATAAACAGATTATTACTACATGTTTAAATTTTTTTATTTCGGTAACTAAGCCGTTTAAGACATATGTTTATATGGACTTTTTTACTTGAAATAAACCAAAGAATCGCTCTGTTGAGTATGGCAACATACTTGATTAACACCCTGTATATATATATATATA
>NW_017257576.1:6117-8342 GCF_001594055.1 Mycetomoellerius zeteki | reverse complement strand
GATCAGATCAACTGTTAAATTTAATCTATTGTTCAACGGTAAGGCGAAGTTATAACGTACAGAATTTTTTACAATTGAGAGATAATACGCTACGATAGTCGTGTTATTTGCGCAACGTCTCCCGCGCTTGACTCCTACTGCCCTTGTTCTTTCATTGTTTTTTTATTTATAAGGAGTCTTATAAGTCAGGTTGATTTATTATACGATCTAGTTGTGATTTACGTTGTTCTTAAGTGAGTTTTCCTTTTTCCTTGTTTCCTTTTTTTTTCAATCGCTGGTTTTCTCTTTTATTAGTTGATCGTGCGATTCTTCGTCTTGACAGTATTTGCTTAAGTTTATGATCGACAATCTAGGAAAGAAACAAGGAATTAGAAACTTCTCTTTGTCATCCCGCATTTTATTTCCTGTCGTCGACGAGAAAGCGGCCTTGGACATAATACTTAGATTGTTCTTGTGAAGTTAAAATGTCCCTATTGTCACGTATCGCCGAGCCGCGCGTGCGAGTCTAGACTCTGTATTTTTTAACGGACCAATATTGTCTAAACAGAATTTGGACAGAATTTATAGACAGAATTTGGTTTGTAGGTTAGTCGCTCGTTGATGCTGTAAATTTTATTGCTACGGATCAGGCGCTTCTAAATAAATATTGTTTACTTATTTTTCGATAACGCTGGGAAGGTTTCTAAGGGCACGTAGGGGAACCTGGGGTGTAATGACACCATATGGGGTATAATGGGATGTACTCGATATCTTTTTACAGATATGCTAATATGTAATGAATTATCAGACAATAGTTACTGTTAGATGTATCTTATTATATGTATATTGTTACTAGTTGTCATATTATTTTTACCTGAAAATTGCTAAAAATTGTTTAATGTGTTCGCTTTATTGTCCGCGAATGAATTACAAATTCTTTGGTATGTTCGCATTGTTATTAGTTGTCATATTATTTTTACCTGGAAATTGCTAAAAATTAATGTGTTCGCTTTACTGTCCGCGAATGAGTTACAGATTCTTTGGTATGTTCGCATTAGGTAAGCAATAACAAAATTCTATTTTTTATTGTCATAAGTACATTTATCTTATTTTATAATCTTTTCTTGTTTCTTTAGTAAAATCTATACAAATATATTGATTATCTGTGATATTTTATATTATCTAAAGTTTATAATCTTTTCTTGTTACTTTAGTAAAATCTATACAAATATATTGATTATCTGTGATATTTTATATTATCTAAAGTAAATTTATGTACCTCGAGGCATAATGGTGCACTGGTGTTATTTTATGTTTAAAATGAGTTTATGATTCATGTGTAGAAATGATGTAAAAATGATGAGAATTATTTTATGTGTTATCTTCTTAAACATTTTTATTTATGTTCAATATAATAACAGTATATCTTATATAATATAATGTATCACTCAGCATCACATATAAAATTATTAATAAAAAATTAAAAATTAAAATTGCAACAATGTATTTTTACTTATATTACATATTATTAATAAAAAATTAAAAATTAAAAGTGCAACAATGTATTTTTACTTATATTACTTGTTCTAAATCACTTTTAAGTAATGTTCAATGTTAATTTTTTAAAAATAGACAAGTTTTCTGTGGTGCCCCATTATGCCCTGCATAAATGACATAGTGAGGTTACGACACACTCTCACAAAACAATAATTTCGTCCTGTTAATCTATACTTTTGCAGTAAAACTTAAGTTTTCCTTATAGTAAATACTTCAAAAAATATTTTAATATATAACAAAGTTGATTTATTTATCTTTAATATGTTTAAAACTTGAAAAAAATTTAACTATAACCATTATACTCCAGGTTCCCCTACTTCAAATTCGTGACACGTTTTTGCTCGCCAATCGGTGACCATTAACGCTCGAGTTTTTTGCTTATGTCTTAATTTCGTAAAATGTTCGCGAAACGAAGAAATCGTGGAGTCCACTGGACGTAACACTATGATAGTCTATACATGTACATATATATAAATATTTAGAGAATAAAAATAAAAACATAATACAAATAATATCACGTTTTATGTTTTCATTGATAGATTATATTATTATTATATATAGATTATATTATTATCATAAGAACAATTGTACTTATCTTTACTTTACAAAGTCATCATATACGAAGTCTGTTCAAAAAATATCCGAACTTTTTGAATTACGCGGCACGCTTTGCGTCCTATCGATATGCG
>NW_017257576.1:1991-5659 GCF_001594055.1 Mycetomoellerius zeteki | reverse complement strand
CAAGTCAATCGGATAAAAATTGTAGGCGCTAGGTGTTCGCCCGTCTTGAAAAACATGGTTTCGAGAGAAACGCGTTTAAAGTTTCAAGTAGTCGAATGAATTTCAATGAAATTTGCATTTTACCTCTAATCTGCGATGCCTGCTCCATACAATTGGCCTTCCAAATTGAGGTTGCCTTCATCTTCATCTTTTCTGGACGAAGTTGAAGCTCTGCGAGCTTCTTTTGCCTCTTTGGTCAGGGAGCGTTCGGATCGGTCAATGCGGATGAAAATACCTATAATTCGGCTATAAGACTACGTTCGAAAAATCGAGTTTTGGACATTTTATACTATTTCTACCCCTTCAATCATGCTTGCATATCATTCTTGGTTAGTTTAGGGAGCGTTTAAGCAAAAACAAAAAAATTCGAAAAAAATAAAGTTACAAGGTGATATTCCCCCTTAAGAAGAATTCGTCACATTGAAGGATATTCCAAAAGCTTTCCAGGACAGGGGATGGTAAAGTGGAAACACCTCTGGGACAAGTGTGAGAATAGAGGAGGGGAGTACTTTGAAGGAGACATAGACTAATAAGATGTATGTTAAATAATAAAAATTAAAAAAATGTTCGGTTATTTTTCGAACAGACCTCGGATTGTGTACATAACTTCAATATATGAAATATTTTATCAAAATTATCAGCTTTAACTCAAGTCGACACGTGTCACTAGAAGCCATATATGTAAGTAAAAAGCATTCATTAAAAACATTTCCACATGTTAGTATAGAGACATAATGTTGCAAGTATAGCTACGTTTATAATAATTTCTGCCTTGTAATAATAGGGTAAAAGCATCAAATGCGGATCAGGTATTAGTTTCGGATCACATATTATATTTAAATAATTTTAGTATTTCCTATCAAATAAGATATATCATAAGATTCTTTAGCATTTGTTCTATCTTATACAAGTGTAGTTTTTTTTATTTATTAACAATATAGCGCTGTACATTTTGTCGTTGTACATTGATGTCGTTAACTAATAAAAGGTGAGACATAAACCAATAATAACATATGTATCTTTAAACATTTATTCAAAGTGTAATACCATAAGAATTGCCTTATGGCTTTTACTGGAGATAATACCATAAATAGCATTAAATTTTATGAAAAATGTCAATATTATATCCAGTTGGAATTAAATCCAAAAAGGACAAAGCATTTGGTGAACTGTCATTACTTCATTTAATTATAATTAAAATATATAAAACGGTACCGAAATGAAGTAAAATCATCTATAATATAATCTTTATGCTAAGTCATAACTATTAAATATTTTATTAATTGTTTGATATCGTTCTGGATAAAAATATAAATTATTTTTCTCAAGAGTGATCCACAAATAGTGGCCTTACTTTAAGTATCTATAAATAAAAATTCCGCGAAAAGAAAGGCAATCTAATCTAGATTATCTGTGTGTCCATTCTGTTGTTCAATACTTGCTAGTTAAACGGCATATATATACGTTATCCCCCAGTGTACACATCTGACAGTGTAGTCCTCACAATGTTCCTAAAGGAACTGCAAAAGCTATAGTATTTCTGAAATTCTTATAAAAAATATTAAAACGTGTTTGTGTTTCGTGCAGCAAGAACTAATTCAGTTAAAATACTAGTCGACGACTCGGAAAGTATGACAGAAATGCTAGAAAGAGCCTTGGCACCATTATTGATCATTGGCTCGTTCTGCAATTTGGGCGTGTTCGAATATCCTTTTGGACAACCTAGGCTGTATTTCTCTTGCCTGTATGCCATGGCCAAATGCAGCTTTCTTACATACTATTATTACTATCCATTGTACATTAATGATTTGCACAATAGAATAATATTCTTCACGGATGTTTTCCCACTTATCACCATTGTATTAATTTTCATTTGCTTATATCGTTCTAAGGTAAAAATTTTTAAATGTACTGCCGGTCTATATATGTATAATAATACTTGATTTTTTAACAATACTTACAACGAAATAAGATTCCTTAACATTAAAACAATTAAAAGGCTAAAAAAGGGTCATTAGGTATCGGCGCTGTAATAGGTCCGCAAAGATTAACGGATATAAATTATATAAAGATATTGTTACATCAATCTTTTTGCACCTATTACAGCACCGATTCTTAATGGCTCTTTTTTAACCTTTTAATCGTTTTGACATTTTAATATTTCTTATGCTTTTGTTTAACCGTATTTTTAATGGAGAGTATTAAAGAAGCCTTGAATTCATAATTATAGGCAAATACAAATTTACAAAAAATTTTTAACAGATCTAATTTAATGCTTATATTATTATATAACTTTTTATCTGATATTTCCTATACACATTGCAATAACAATTTTTACACAAATATAAAATTATAATAATTTCTTTCTGCGTCGCATAATCGATCAATATGATTTTTTTAAAGGAATTGAAAATGTGCTTACGTGAACTTGCTATAACAGACGAAACGTTAGAAGCTCTCGGAACGCCAAAGGAATATCAAAGGCTAAATAACTGGATAATTCGAATAATAATCGGATGGATTGTATACATTTTTTTTGGTTAGCATATGTTAATTTTCACTGTTTCGTAATTCGGCCTACATTAAATTTTTCCTTTTATTTGAATTTTCGAATGACGTTTTATTCATTTCTGTACTACTACCCGATTTATGTCATTATCTTAAGCGTTCTGATTTCTGCAACTATCTTTCGGTTAGTACATGTGTATACACTTACTTTGTAAGTTATTTTTATTGACGTTGTGTGTCAAAATGTTTACAGTGAAATATTTAGAGACCTCTTTGGTAGTTTATAAAAAAGGGAAGTCACCTCTATCAGTGACTATGACCTTGACAACAAATGTATGTTGTCTGTATTGTCTGTACAAAACATGCATATACAGTAGTTATTTTGAGTATTAGAAATATACTAAACGAATTATGTAAAAAAAATTAATCACTATTTTTCATTATTAAATATTTGTAAGAGATGAGCATCTTTAAAAAACGCTGTGAAGGAAGTAATGTTGAGTAACATAAATAAAATCGAATAAACAGATACGGTTAGAATTTCCCCCTCCAATGACCTTGATCTGACGTAAGTCGTCATAAAAAACACTATAAGGATATTTCTCCGGATATTTTGTCTGATAAATGTTTTCGAAAAAAAAAAAGAATGGCATGGTCCTTTAACTAAAGACAAACAAAATGCAGTTGTATAATTTTTTGTGACTTAGAACGCAATCATATTTCAGACTGCGTTCTGTCTAAATGCTCATACATGTGAGCAAACCGAGCGACTGGAAACGGCGCACGGCTGGAAACAGCTGGAAACGTGAGTGCTTATAGCTGCTCACAGCTGCTCAGCGCATGACAGTCTAAGTCTCCTGAAGAGGGCGTAAGCGGACGATACAAAATCTATTTTATCGACCTCGATCAAGTTCAGCCGTCACTCCAGCATCCCCTTAATTTCGTAAAACGTTCGCGAAACGAAGAAATCGTGGAGTCCACTGGACGTAACACTATAATAGTGTATACATGTAAGTACATAAAATTATATGTACAGGGTGCTTCCGACACATACATATCAGTAAGTTGGGTTGCCTTTCGGCAGGGGCATGCTCATCCGCAGGGATCTGCTTATCGGCATG
>NW_017257576.1:993-1577 GCF_001594055.1 Mycetomoellerius zeteki | reverse complement strand
TAAAGCAATCAATGAACGCATAGCGTCACTTTCGTATGGTGGTTACATGTTAAACATTTATTATATAAGCATTTCAAGACAAAAATATTTTTGGTTCAAATATGTTTATTAAATTTTAGGTTAGATTAGGTCAGGTATCATTATTTAATTAGTAGATATATATTTTATATCATATTATTGAATTTTACACTATATCAGAATGTAAAATTCAATTTCTCTTGTCTTTTGCGATCTAATCTTTTTCTGCATTACCACGACCTTACTCTAAGCATCAATAAATAATAATTCCGCGAAAAGGAAGCTATCTAATCTAGATTATCTGTGTTACATTCTGTTATTCAATACTTGCTGGTTAAACGGCATATATTGTATATACGTTATTCTCCAGTGTACATACCTTACAGTGTAGTTCTCACAATGTTCCTAATGGAACTGCAAAAACTATAGTATTTTTGAAATTCTTATAAAAAATATTAAAACGTGTTTGTGTCTCGTGCAGCAGGAACTAATTCAGTTAAAAAGTACTAGTCGACGATTTGGAAACTATGACAGAGACGCTAGAAAGAGCGCTGGCGCCATTATTG
>NW_017257576.1:0-606 GCF_001594055.1 Mycetomoellerius zeteki | reverse complement strand
AAATTATATGAAGATATTGTTATATCAATCTTTTTGCACCTATTACAGCGCCGATTCTTAATAGCTCTTTTTTAACCTTTTAATTGTTTTGATCTTTTAATATTTTTTATGCCTTTGTTTAATCGTATTTTTAATTGAGAGTATTAAAGGAGCTTTAAATTCACAATTATAGGCAAATACAAATTAACAAAAAAATTTTTAACCATCAATTTTAATGCTTATATTATTATATAACTTTTTAGCTGACATTCCTGTACATATTGCAATAACAATTTAATTATAATAATTTCTTTCTGCGTCGCATAATCTCGATCAATATGATTTTTTTAAAGGAACTGAAAATGTGCTTACGTGAACTTGCTATAATAGACGAAACGTTAGAAGCTCTCGGAATACCAAAGGAATACCAAAGGCTAAATAACTGGATAATTCGAATAATAATCGGATTGATTGTATATGTTTTTTTCAATTCAACATATACTGTTTTTTTAATTTTTTTCTTATTTGATGATACATTCAATTTTATCAATTTTTGGATAATATGGTCGTCCTATATGTTACTTTGGAAATATCCGCTTTATATCATTATCTTAAGCTCTATGATAT
>NW_017257575.1:69167-72450 GCF_001594055.1 Mycetomoellerius zeteki | reverse complement strand
CTCAAATATAAAGTCTAATGGATAATCATATTAGCAAGTACGCAAGCTCGCGATCGCAGCTTAGACTGCGTCTAAAGTAGTTACATCTATTCGATTCCTCTTTTTATTCTTCACATCTGTAACAATAGAAAATATTCTCTCTGCTTCGGCATTAGAATGTGAAAGTGACAAAACTGCATTTACTAATTTCTCTAAATTTGGAAAAAACGATTTGTTATTGAGTTTCTTTTTTTGAAAAATAGTCTTCCACATTTCATCAATTTCTAAATTAGCCAAAAGAGTTTTATTCGCGTCATCAAATACAATAGATAACATTCTCCATTCACAGGCTAAAGCCGTAATATCAGAAATTTGAAAATGTCTTGCTGTATTTTTCAAGTCTGAAAAGGTGAGTCTACTTTCTTGTTGTAAAGCTATAGTAGGATCTAAAAATTTTAGTTCTCGAAAAATGTGATCATTATAAGGCAATCTTTGTATCATTCCTTCTAATGCAGTTATATAAAAAGATAAGCAGGTAGTTTTTAGTTCTATTACAAATTCTGAAGATTCTGATTCTAACAAAGATTCACATTCTGGACCAACATAAATTGAATGTAAAGGTAAAAAATTTTGAGGATTAATAATATCCATACAAATATTTTGTAAAGCTGTAGGCAGCAAGAAATTGTATTCCATCTGCTTTATCAAATGCTCACTAGTTTCAGCTAATTTATGAATTAAAATTTGTCTTCCTTGAAACAAAGCATTAAATTCATTGAAAGATTTCAAAGTATGTTTTAAAAATAACATATAAGCTCTAATTTTATTGTTATTTAAAGTATTAAAGATAGTTATTGCCGAGTTATTTTTATTTTCAATTATTTCCAGGTGAAAGTAATGTTGCAAAACTTCCCAGTTATCGAGAAGTCTAGTAACACACTTCTGCAAGACAAGCCATCTTGTACCTGATAATTTTAAGATTTTACGTGATTCGACTCCAAAAAAGTTTTGGAATTCACACAGGATAGCCGATCTTTTTGCACTTATCGAGAAATATGTTGCAACTGCATGTAAAACATTTTCACATGCATCCGGCAATTTCGAACAAGCTTTGCTCGCAATAAGAGCTGATGAATGGCAAATACAATTTAATACAACAAGGGCCGGTACCTCTTTTTTTAATCTAGTTGCAAAAGAATCTCGAACACCTATCATGACTGAAGCATTATCACATGCCATTCCTATAATGTTTGATAGAGGTATTCCTTTACTTTTTAGACAATTTTCAAATGCACAATATAATTTATCTGCAGTACAATCTTTTGCATCTAAAGGAACTAATTCTAATAATTGAGTTATACATTTTTTAGTCTCTAATGATACATACTTTACTAAAATACAAAGCAACTTATCATTACAGATAGTTGTGCTTTCATCAATTAAAATGGAAAATTTCTGACTTTTTAAATTTATAATTAGTTTTTCTGTTTCACGTTTTCCTATAACATTTTTTATTATTTGTGCGCATTTTTTTCTTGATAATTTGAGATCGATAACTACCTGTGGATCAGAACAAGTTTTTTTTAGTAAAGGGACCATGTGATTTATAATCTGGAAAGCTATATTATGTTCCGCGTAAAAAGCTGCTATTTGTATCTCGGCTGTTTTAACTATTTTAACATGGTCCTTATGCGATGAAGCAGATGGTGTGATATCGGTTTGTCATATTTTTTATATGTGATTTTGTTTTGGAATGTTTTATTAAATCTGATTTGCCACATAAAAGAACTTTATTGCAAGCCGAGCAGAGAGCTTTTTTGTTAGTTTCATGTGGCATTAACCAATCTTTAAAAATATCAATACGTAACCAAGAGTCCTGGAAAATTTTCAGTCTTGATCTTCTTTTCTTTTCTTCGCTGTTGATTCCACTTGTTGACGGCTGATCTGGTAGATCCATCTCTCTCTCCATTGCTAAATATTGATTATAAAAATATCTGAAATAAAATAAAATAATAGTAACTTTATTTGCATAATATAACGCATTGATTAAAAATTCCAAATTGTAAGATTCCTAACAATTAAAAATGAAAAGCAAAAATGTGCTAATGGGAATCAATGCGATAAACAATGTGCAATAGAGCACCCAGACAGCACACAATATTTATAAAATATTTACAAAATATTTATAAATATTTATAAGATTTATTTTAAATATTTTGCAAATATTTTTTTTGTGATTTGTCTTAGATTGCACAGATCATAAACATTTATTTTAAATATTATGAAATATTTATTGTAATTGTTATGGTAAATGCTGTGAAGATACTTAATGAGACATTATAATCCAAGAAAAAAATACTTATTAGAAATGTTTATTTATATTTATCATAAATATTACATTAAATATTTAGTCTATATAGTCTATATTTTAATAATATTTTGAATAAAATTGTATATAAAATATGTATTAAATATCTATATAACATTTCACAAAATGAATATTAATAAATATTTATCATAAATATTCTGTGCTGTCTGGGAAATTATGATAATATAGGTTTATTCGCGTCGTATGCTCCAATATATCTGAACATGTTCCAACATGCTCCGACCATAGCTCCTACTTATTCCAATACGCTTGTTAGAGTTAGTAGGAACTATGGTACGATCATGTTGAAGCATTTTGGAGCATGCCACGCGAATAAACTTTGTATTTGATATTCAGATTGGAGTAAGTAGGAGCTATGGCCGGAGCATATTGGAACATGTTCAGATATATTGGAGCATACGACACGAACAAACTTATATTATCATAATTTTCTATTGCGCATTTGTTTATTTTTGCTTTTTGTTACACAATGATTACCTACCTCTCGCAAAAAATGCACGAAAATTCGTAAAGATTTAGAGCTCTTTACGGAGCACGGGCACCTAACGGCTAACTATCGCAGATACGGCTGTCCGACACGCTACTGTGACGTCAGCTTACGTATGCGCATGAACATTCCCATGCGAGAATAATTCCCACACTGCCCATCACTGAAGATACGACGTTAGTTTATCGAGACTTGCACTCAAAAATTTGAAAGAATCAATGAATCTTAATTTTACACAATTTTTCTTTAAATTTTTTTCATTTTTTTCTTTAGTACTGTTACGTCCAACTCCTAATGTATGAATGGATCGTTTGAGAGAAAGAAGGAATGAGAAGGATGGAGTATGGAAGGACGTTAGAGCAGACGCTATGTCTCGCATGCATCCGAGTGGAAGGGGATGGAGCGAGTCGAACGCACTTAGGTGACTC
>NW_017257575.1:66123-66901 GCF_001594055.1 Mycetomoellerius zeteki | reverse complement strand
GAGATTATTCTCCATAAACAGTCCGAGACTGTTATTAACTACTTATGTTTCATAAATGATATCCGAGTGACAACGATCGATCTTCCATGAAAGAAAAGAATCGTGGAGTCTACAGGACGTAACAGTACTATCGACGTGTTTTATGAACGAAATATACACTGAGAAAAATGTCCAATGCTTTTGATCGGAAATAATCGTTCTACTGCTTTTTCCGATTAGTTTCGATCGGTTTCAGGGTTATCCGATGAGGTGACAAACACCTTTATCCGATGAAATGTGATTTCCGTTTACATGTGAACGGAATATGAACCGCCATATGCCTATCCGTTAAAATTTCATCGGATAAATCTACAACTTGATCGGACATTAAACTTGAACGGATAAAAAGAGAGTATTTTATCCGATCAAGTTTGATATCCGGTCAAATATGTTAAATCCGATGCGGTGAAATATCCGATGAAAAAATAACCGATTAGATCAACTGATATAAATAATATCCGATGAGAGTTACGCCTATTAAGAACTACAAGAATGAATAAAATTATATACATATAATAAAGAAATTATAAATAGACATTAAAAGTAACACACGATGGATACAAATAGGATATAACATATATTTTATATTTTAGACATACTATATTTTATTTGCGCATTTATTGTGTTATTTATTACGTTATTTCTAATAATAAAAATAATAATAACACAATCCGTAAAGGCCATACGAGTCACGGGCTGATGAAGGTGCCAACGATTAATTTCAATCTTAATTAATCAT
>NW_017257575.1:58334-64521 GCF_001594055.1 Mycetomoellerius zeteki | reverse complement strand
GCCATATGCCTATCCGTTAAAATTTCATCGGATAAACCTACAACTTGATCGGACATTAAACTTGAACGGATAAAAAGAGAGTATTTTATCCGATCAAGTTTGATATCCGATCAAATATGTTAAATCTGATGCGGTGAAATGGCGCTGGCCAATCACGGAATAGTTGGTCACGTGATCAGAGACTTTTTGTATAGGCTCTATAGGCTGATGTAATGATGTTATTTGTTATTACCATTAAGACCGTTGACATCAAGTGAGCACATGTTGTTCTGTGAGCGAGCATATAGTGTTTCTAGCGCGAATCAGTATTTGTTTTTTTTTTGCTGTATCTGTTGTGAGTATTGCGAAGGGAAAGTGGTATCGGAAATCAGGTCCGCTGGTGATGTCGGAATTATATGCGAACAATCACGAGCAGTCAGAAGATATCGAAAAGAATTGAAAGTTAGAGCGATGTACAATGAGATGTGCTGCTGAGCTTTATTCGAAGGCAACTGAACTTGATTGTTAAGGGATAGGTACACACACGTATCGAGATATCCTTCGCTTCAAGAGAACAAAGGAAAGGTTGCGAATATATACATCGTGTGACACGAAGTAAACAGCTGATCGGTAGAACACTATCATGAATTCTGACAGTGTCGGTACCGGTAACAAGCGCGATTTGAACAGAATAATTGTCGACGGAAATAATCGTTGAAATTAAATCGATAACGAGCACACATGTTTAACAATATGAGTTATATGAGTCTGAATATAATATGCCGATGTAAAATAATTCGCGTAATGAACATTTACTAAGTTTAGTCTAAACAGTATCTCTTGCGTTTTTATTACGCACTAGTTCTTATTCGTATTGGTTGTGTAAACTGCACCTACGAAATGTGTGAAATTTCCCAGAATATAAAAACAGTGCTCGAAATTATGAAACTATAAATTGTTTTAATCAATGTTTCTGTTTTTCAGTGCGTGTGTGCGTGTATGTGTGTGTAATAAATCTGTGAAATCCGACAAAAATGATCGAAAAAATCCGATCTTTCGAATAATTTGATTGGCTAATGTTATCCGATCAAAAATATTTGATCGGACATAATGTGATCGGAAATAGTCCGTTCAAAAAATAACGAACGGATATTTCTCATCGGATATTCCGATGAATTTATTTCCGATTAAATATTTGATCGGATTTTTTGTCCGATCAAAATGATCGGAAATAACCGTTTGTTATTGTTTGAACGGACAATCCTATCATTAATGATCGGAAAAAGCCTGGATATTTTTCTCAGTGTACTTTTCTTTGGTTATCGGTAGAACATCTACTTGTCCATCGTACGCGGTAGCGATTTCTTTTATAATAAAATGTGCGTCATAGCCCGATAAATTATGAAACACAACAGGAATATAGAATGAATCTTTTTAATTCAAATTACAAGTTGAATGTGCTGGACCACGGTATCGTCCGGTGAGGTGGCAATGATCTCGGACCCGCGTATTGTCCGACGCGAATGGTTTCTCACAAATATGGCAACGCGTCGCGCTACGGTACGCCTCCCATTGTTGTTTAGACAACGTTTGCATTGGTACATTGGCGGACACAATATTTTTCACGCGATGCGCCAAGTCTTGGAGTTGGCGCACGAACCACGCTATACAGTCTTCATCGCGATGGAAGTGATATGACGACAACGAGTTGTTATGAGCAGTGCACGTAGTATCCGATGCTAAACGCTTCATGCTGCTGATATGCGTACGACGACACGTCTTCCTTGGGATCCGTCTTCCGCAGCGTGCACTCCAGGTCGGCGTACACGATGAACGCCACTCGTTCTTGGTTATTATAGTTGTCGAATTCGAGAAATTTGTCGTCTTCGCTTGGCAGTCGAATAGCACAGTCGTTGATTTTTTTGACAATCCACTTCGTGCGTCTGTAACTTTGCGCTCGTACTGAAATAATGCAGGCATCTGAAAAATAAGCATAAATTATTATTATTATTATTTATTAGTAAGAATAACAATTATAATTTGTTTTTCTTATACTTATCGGTCAAAAAATTTCTTAGTCTTTTTTTCAGTAATCTGCGATCTCACGAGACGCGACAGATTCTTAATCAACGCAAAGTGGCCGAGGCTGTCGTTGCGTAGATGTTGTAGGTACAACAAGTTGGCATGTTTCTCCTTCTTGTCGCCGGTGAGCCGCAGAGGAAGGATCTGCTTATTCTCAATGCCGTATACATTGATCGATACCGCGTTCAAACATTCGAATTTCGGAATGTCTTTTAAAGTCATCGGAAACTCGATACCCGCAAGATTCAGCGCTCTCATGTAATGCGGATATGAAGATTTCCGATTCACGTGTTCTTCAACCGGGTATAGAGCGGCGACCACTGACCACGCGAAGCATGCATTGTCCATGGATTTCACGTTGATTATCGCCTTCTTCAGTATAATTTCTCGTAAGAGTTCGATGTGACATCCTGCGCGCATGGGATTTAATTTATTCACGTTAACAGATAAATTCAGTATACGTGATAGCGCCCACCCACTGTCGCGTTCTTGGAACTCTTCGAGCGACACCAGGATAGGCTCGACGATGTACCGATCATACCATTCGCGTATATCGGTGCATCGATATATCTCAATGTTCTTTGTAATTATGCTTTTATTAGCACGTTTATCTTTCATCGCGAACTCGCTGTTGAACGCGGTGTTCACCTTCACACTACCGTGTCTTTCTATAGCGTCTTGCACACGCTCAAGCACTACATCGCCAGCGTCTTCCAAAAACCGCCGCGGCTCAATGTGATTAGAGTTTATCACCGCACCGGTCAGAACACGATTTTCGAATGCTATGTCAATCTCGCGCCATCGAAGTCCATATCCGGCACCCATATGCACAAATCGCTCACGCATCGAATCCTTCAAACTCTCGAGTCTCGCGATAGATGCTGATTGTCTCTTTCCGATTGATAATCGCGGATTCTTAGTACGACTCTGCTCTTCCAAAGATTCTATCTATGAAATCGTCGCATCGCTGTTCCCATGCAATGTACTCTACCAAGCAGAGCAGCTTGCTCTATTAAATCGCGCTCCATGTTACCGCTTGCGTTGACTAATGACGCGGTGTGTCTAAATCTTCTCATTTTATACCATTTACTTGATCACATGACATTTTGTATCAAATTACATTGATGATTCCCGTTTTCACGCATGCGCGGTGCCATCGCTTGAATATGTAATAACTTGTCATATCATGTTGAATGCTCATGAAAAATCTGGTCACGTGACATATCATATCAAATCGCATTGGCTGCGTTCAGCAGAACGTTTGTTTTGCAACTGTTGGAAGTTTCCTTCGCGCTAATTGGATCATACTTTTAGATCTAGAAGAATGGTCCTATCTCAGCAGACAATCATAAAACGGTTGCAAAACTGTTGAGTCTGCTGAACGCAGCCATTGATGACATCCTCGTGAAACATGTTGTGACATGTGACTTGTTGCGGCATGTCCTTGAAAAAAATCTTTGATTACGCTAAATCTAATAAAGCCGTCGACGCTTGCGAAATTGTAAACATCACATTTTTGTTGTATTAAATTACATTGATGTGATCGCGAAACGCTTCAAATATCAAATACGATGCGACGACCATCTGGCGTAAGATTTATTATAAAAATTCAAATATTGAATGTGAATTATTAATTACAGTATGGATGCTAATATATAGTATATGAATATATAATATATGAAAAATAAACGAATATTTAAAATGTATGTCTCAGCGTTTGAAATTATTCATTCCTTCTGTCTTCACGATATTTATTCATTCTTTTCCTTCTTATCTTCTTTGTAGTATCACATTACGTGCGCCGGTACTATCATCGCGATCGATGATATCATCGTGTCTGACAATATCGTTGCGCTCGCTTTAAAAGCATTATCAGAATATAATCGCATAAGTACAATAGAAAAAAAATATATATATTTTTTGAGTATGAGAATAAGTATAATAAAAGAAGTCACATAGAACGCTGCAATAAGAGAATAGATAGTAAGTATAGCATGCACATGAATCGCAACGTGTGGTATAACGTATCGAGAGAAAAATGGTAAGTATATGACAAGTATATGAGATAGAGCGCACGGAGGCCCGCAACACATTTTGGGGTAGCCCGCGGTGATAGCGCTGCTCAATATCTCAATGAGTATAACGGTAACATTTGATAGCCGGATGCTCTATGCATAACAAAGACAACTGCCTCAGAACTTATAATATTATATCGATCTTCTCGCGGCGACACTTTTGATTTACTTTGTTTTATATACATCGACTACCATAGATAAATCCCAGGCAGTCTCGTTACAGCGAAGAATGCTTTTCAGCTTCAGTCTTGTCCACGTCTTGTCCGCGAGTGGATTACGTTTTTTGATTGTGCAAAAAAAAATGTTTTTACGCGAGCCTCCAGAAAGGGAGGAGTTCTACGTGTATGAGGGAGAAGAGGAGGTGGTGGTGGTAGCCTTTCCTCCTTTGAACAATAATAATGAAGAAGAGGTGGAAAGGTTGCCGTTTCCTCCTTCGGACGACAATCAACAAGAAGAGGAGGATGAAAAGGATCCAAATCTTTCCCCTCCCCCCGAAATAAATCGGAATGAGATCGAGCCCGATGACCTCGTCCCATTCATGATGCGCCT
The DNA here is from genome assembly GCF_001594055.1 of Mycetomoellerius zeteki. Lineage (NCBI taxonomy): Eukaryota > Metazoa > Arthropoda > Insecta > Hymenoptera > Formicidae > Mycetomoellerius > Mycetomoellerius zeteki. The sequence goes on along the minus strand of NW_017257575.1, from coordinate 59,836 downwards.
CATCAGTTACTTCCAAGAGGCACATCCTGAATGGGAAGATGTTGAATAAAAATCGGGGGGGGGAGAGGGGCTGCTGAGGATGGTGAAGGTGTCTACTACGGAAGAGGTAGCGGGAGTATCAGGTAAGCATTTTACATTTTTGCTTCTTTTCCCTCAACCTATCCCCCCCCCCAGTTCCTTTCGCGACCGCGACGCCAGCGCCTGCCAGCGCCGCCTGGAGGCGACCAGGCGGCTGTATCCGTGGTCCAGAACCACCCCCCGTTATACTATTGACGTTCGAAGATAAGCTTATTCTCGCATGAGGATAAGCTCATCCACGCACCGCGGCGGAATCAGCTGTTCTTTGGCCGCGGTGCTCCCACAGGCTAGCCTACGCGGGGATACGCTGGCGCGAGCGTGCGCCCGCCGCGTGGTGCTCTCCGCCACGTTGATCAGCTTATCTTCTTAAATCTCTTCCTTCGTGTATTTTTGAAAATATTGATAAGCGCCATTTTTTTTCTTTTTTTTTGTTTTTGAAGTACACGGTGATCGCGCGTTCATTTCGCAAAATGGACGTACGCTGGAAACATTCATGGACTTCGTATGCGGTCCGACTGGATGTAGGAAAAAAGATTTTTGTAAAGACTTTTCTCCGATATTTAATCCCCATGTCCGACGTACATTTCGAGAAGGTTTTGTTTTATTATGCAGAATGGCAAGAAGTCTATCGTCAATTACAATACGACACTCGTGAAAAAGAGCTCGAAGAACAGAGTTGGGGATTTAGCAATACTAAAGAGGCGAAGAAGAATAGAATTGAATTTCGCGAAGGTTTACCCCGTTCGGAAGATTACTCGAACGATCCGCTTTCTCCGAAATTAGTAATAATCGACGATCTTATGAGAGAATCGTCGTCGTGCGACGCGATCGTGGATCTTTTCACCAAAGGCATTCATCACAAGAATCTCGGTGTTATTCTTATCTCACAGAATCTTTTCCATCAGGGGCGTGGTCAGCGCGATATATCTCTCAACGCGAATTACATCGTCGTTTTCAACGACGAGCACCCGTATACTTACAAACGGACAAAGGTTGAAACAACCTAACTCCCGTTGCTTGTACGTAGTTTGTCGGTTATTGCGGTCGGAAACGCGAGAGGTTCGTATCGGAGAAGGAAGGCACTTACAATAATATTACGCGTGCAGGTAATTCCGCAGTGAACATTTATTTAAACAAATAGTAACGGACATGTACAAAATACGTATAATTAGGCAATTGTAAAAGAGTAAATCATTAACGCTACATATATTAACACAAAACGATATATAATACACGCGGCTGGACTTTAAACGCTACACAGAAATTAACGCAAAACGGTATATGATACACGCGGCTGGACAATACACGAAATGCAATAATAGCGCGAATCGGACTAGAATACAGGCGGTCGGAATATGGATGCAGCGTGCGGATAGCGCGCACTCGGCGGATCTCGGGTCCGTGCGGTGGCGCGCCCTAGTTTG
>NW_017257575.1:53774-57753 GCF_001594055.1 Mycetomoellerius zeteki | reverse complement strand
CCGCCGCATTTTTTTGCCAGATTCTTTCATTTTGAGTGAAAACACGTCGAATGAGTGTATTTTTATTAAGATTTTAGGTGGGGTATGATATTATAAATACCATACATACATGTAAATAAATTTTGTGAAATATAATATATTATATTATAGTAGTTATATTTTAATAATATTTTTTGTGCATAGTTATAATGGCTGCAGCATGGTGGGTCTTACAAATTGCTGCTAATGAAGAAAGAAATGAAAGCATAAGTGTAAATTACATAAATAATTTTTATATATTTTAAAATAAAAACAGTTTATATAAATATATATGTATGTATGTATGTACGAGGTGTGATCAAAAAGTAAGGTGACTTTTCATTTTTATAAAAAAATATTCATTTATTCATCCAAAATTATGTTATCCCCTTCAAAATAATCCCCCTCTGATACAATGCACTTGTGCCAGCGCTTTTTCCAGTCGTCAAAACACTTCTGAAATGCACTTTTGGGTATTGCCTTGAGCTCCTCCAGCGATGCAGCCTTAATCTCCTCAATCGTCGCAAATCTTCGTCCTTTCATGGGCCTTTTCAATTTTGGGAAGAGGAAAAAGTCACAGGGGGCCAAGTCTGGTGAATACGGTGGCTGAGGCATGATGATAGTATTGTTTTTGGCCAAAAAACTACTCACTAGTAACGACGTGTGCGCAGGTGCATTATCATGGTGCAGAATCCATTTTCGCTGACACACGTGTCATACCCAAAACATCCGTTAAAATTGATTGGCATGAGCCAAACGATATGTTAAGATCATCAACTATTTCTCTAATCGTGATTCGACGATTTTTCAACACAATTTCTTTCACTTCCTGAACATTTTCGTCGGTTTTTGACGTGCTGGGGCGTCCAGAGCGAGGTTCATCGTTAACATTTTCTCGGCCCTCTTGGAATAACTTATACCATTTATAAACATTTTTTTTGCTCAAAGTTGACTCACCGTACGCCACTGTCAACATTTCAAGAGTTTTTGAACACTTAATACCATTTTTTACACAAAAATTAATACAAACTCTCTGCTCCATTATTTTCAAAAGCAAAAAATCGCCGAGCACGCAAACACGAGTCTAACCTTTATGCCTCTCACATAAAAACAAAACATGCTATATAGTCAAAACTGTGAACATATGATCGTGACGAGTGTACCAACACAACAAAAAAAAATTTTTTAAATTAGAGTGTACAGAGCGCGCGAAATTCAAAAAGTCACCTTACTTTTTGATCACACCTCGTATGTATGTTTGTATATAATTTTAAATTTACTATAGCTTACATTATCTATTATATACCTTGCTTATTTTATTTCATATAACAATATAAATATATTATAAATAAATAGAAATTTTGAAAATTTCTAATGCTCAGGCTTCCAAAAGATGCTGTATTGACATTATGTGAAAACATACGACCTTATGTGCAAAGAGCTATAAGACCAACAGCAATTCTATTTGAATTAAAGGTAAAATATAAATTAAATACAAATATCCATTATTTGAAATATAATTATACGTTGCAAATTACATGGTGCAAATTATAACAGCTTTCAAAACTATTTTATATATTTCTTTTTTAATTGTTAAGGTTTTAGCAACGTTAAGTTTTCTGAGTTCAGGATCTTATCAAAGAAGAGTCTGTATTTAGGGACACTAGTATGTGCCAGGCATCTATTAGTGGTGCAATACATGAAATTGTAAATGCAATAAATGCCATTATGCAACAATGGATAAAGTTTCCTGTACAAGCTAATGAGATTGAAGCAATCCAACAACAGTAAGTTGCGATCAATACATTGTTTTCTTTCTGTTTTTAAACAAGTTTTTAATATTTTTTTATTCTGATTTTTTAATAACAATAAGATATAAGAACATTTATAAATTATAAAATTTCTTACGTTATAAGACAGTAAACTACATAATCATATTTCAGATTCTGGATTAATACCAATTTTCCAAGCGTTAATGTGTCCAAGCGTAAATCCTTAATGTGCAGGATATTGTATATAATTTATTACAATATTAATATTATCAAATCAGAAAACTTTTTGATAACAGTTCGAAAAGATCACTTAAAATTGAAAAAATTAATTTTACATTTTGAAAAAGTCATATGTAACAGATACTTACATACTTTATTATCATTAAGGCAACAAGAATTTGAGTTTTAATTTTTTATCTAATTATTGACAGTATCCAAATTTGTAACAAATTATATATTCTCATCCTGTATGATAATAATAGTGTATACCTTCAACTAGTATATGTTAATCTTCCTATCATATTTAATACAGTGTCTTCTATACTTTCATTAATTATTTCATTCATTACTTTCTGTATTTTATTAATTAATTATTACTTCATTAATTACTTTCTGTACTTTCATTTGGTTTCAGTTAATCCGTATTATGTAACTCAAATAAACAAAATAAAATAATCAAACTTAAACAAACTTAATAATTTCTCGCGTCAAAAAAAATTATATAAATATGTTTATTCGCCCATTCGTTTCTTCTTTTAACGTCCGTTGGAATGCGAGACATATAATAATGTTTTTTTGACGAATTATTGCACTTTGAAATGCAACAAGAAGGCATCGTGTGTACGGTGTGTACCCTATAAATAACCTAAATAACTTTCGTCCTCGTGCACTGAAAGTGAAAAGTGCAGAGTGCACGCACTCAAACATTTACCCCCACCACTTATAGACGCCATTTTGTGGGATCTTGGCCAGACTCTGTATTTAGGGACACTAGTATGTGCCAGGCATCTATTAGTGGTGCAATACATGAAATTGTAAATGCAATAAATGCCATTATGCAACAATGGATAAAGTTTCCTGTACAAGCTAATGAGATTGAAGCAATCCAACAACAGTAAGTTGCGATCAATACATTGTTTTCTTTCTGTTTTTAAACAAGTTTTTAATATTTTTTTATTCTGATTTTTTAGTAACAATAAGATATAAGAACATTTATAAATTACAAAATTTCTTACGTTATAAGACAGTAAACTACATAATCATATTTCAGATTCTGGATTAATACCAATTTTCCAAGCGTTATAGGAGCTGTTGATGGTACACATATTGCGATTTTTCCACCTGAGAAAAGAAGAGAACATTTATACATAAATAGAAAATTATATCATTCTTTGAATGTTATGATAGTAAGTACAAATTATTTAATAATACATATATATATATATTGTTACATCTACAAGATAATATGGAAAAATCTCGAACGCGCGTGATACAACTGCTCAGCATACGCTATTTCTATAATCACATTTGCATTTACTAAGAAACATACTTTGGCTGTGTTCCAAATGTACTGTCAGTGCTGAAAATGCTATAGTTTTCGTTACGTACACTATACATTTTCAGTATAGGCAGTCAATTTTAGAACATAGCCTTTATAGAATGCAAAACTTTAAGGATGTATTGTATACACATAAAGACACATTTAATAACAACACATTTTATACTTTAGGTTAGTGATTATTATGGCATTATACTAGCAGTAGCGGCAAATCACGGAGGTCGGACACATGATGCTAGAGTTTGGAACTCGTCTCGGTTATCGAGGCATATGTTGAACCAGTATGAAAATGGAAGGAGAAATGTATGGTTGTTAGGTAAGGCTTCTACACACACGTTAAAATCAATATAAAATTAAAAATAATAACATTAATCTACAAGAAAATACAAATTAACAGAATGGATGCAAAGCCAATGTGAACAAAATACAGGGTGGTCGAGTGCAAATTCCATATATTTAAGATAAAAATTACAGATGTTTCAACCCTTAGTATTGTGTCATCCTCAGTATAGTAATGGGTGGATGTCAATTGAACACGTTGCAATTGGATACCAGCCAATCACAGCGTTTAAATAGTGGAAAGGTCCTAGGCACCGGTCGCTGTGAGTGGTTATGGACAATTGATACAGTG
>NW_017257575.1:50250-53523 GCF_001594055.1 Mycetomoellerius zeteki | reverse complement strand
CGCTCCCTATAATAATTAATAGAAGAAAATTAAATTGTTACGATTTTTACATAAATCGTAAAATATCGTTAAATGTCGTTATATGTTAAACTCTAAGGGACCTATTCTGTAACTCTTAACGATTCTAAGGATATCGTTAAATTATCGTTGCGCAGCTATTTTGCAGTATACAAAACCTACGCAATGATAATGTAACGATATCGTTGCAGTTGTTAAAAGTTACAGAATAGGCCCCTAAATGTCAATTGTAAATATTTAACTGAATACATAAACCAGTACATTTAGTATTATATTGCAAACATAAATGATTGTCAGCTAAATTACGACGTGCTTACAGTGAGACGAAATCCTCCTTCTATTAATTACCATACTAGACTCAATATTAAGGTTCGAAACGTCTGTAATTTTTATTTGAAATATATGGAATTTGCACTCGACCACTCTGTGTTTGGTTCACATTGGCTTTGCATCCATCCTATTGATTTAATCTTCCAAATTTAGAATGAAGATTAATATAAAAAAAAATAAATTTAAATATTGTATTTTATTGAAGAATTAATGTTATTTTTTTATTTTTGTGTTTTGTTTTCTAGGAGATTCTGGCTATCCATTATTGCCATATTTAATGACTCCAAAACTAAATCAACCACCAGGATCTCCAGGTGCATCATATACAGATGCTCACGCTGTAGCACGAAGCTCTGTAGAGAGAACAATAGGAGTATGGAAAGGACGCTGGAGATGTTTGCGTAAAGAAAGAGGTTTACATTATTCACCAGAATTTGCAGGTATTGTAATTTATTCTTATATTTTATTTTAAACATATTAAAATTATTGTAGAATTTATTGTTATTTTTATTTCAGCACTTAAAGTAAATGCCACTTGCGTATTGCATAATATTGTCAAACATTATAATGTTCCGGATGTTGAAATATACAGAGATGAGCAAGAAAATATTGAAGCAGAAGACAATATGCATGCAGATATGCGTGCAAGAGGAAATATAGTGCGAGAAACAATAATTGAAAGATATTTTACATAGAAAACTTAATTTTATTTTATATTTTATGTATTACACAATAAAAATAAGTATCACAGTTTTATACATAGTTTCAGTTAATCTATATTATATAACTCAAGTAAACAAAATAAAATAATCTAACTTAAACAAACTTAATGATTTCTCTTAATTTTTTCTACTGTCCTCTCATATCCTATTTTAGTAACTCAAAAACATCACAGATCATTATAACCATGTACCACTTGATCTTAAATAAATGTACATAAAACACACGTTTATAATTTTGTATACATATATAATAATGTTATATTTAGGAAGATCATCATATAATTTCACAAAGAAAATGAAAGCTATTGCTGCCTTTGTCAGTAAAAAATTGCTTGTTTGCAAGTAGAGCATTAAATGAAAAAATACTAGGGACATTTAAAAAAATCCTTAATGTGCAGGATATTGTATATAATTTATTACAATATTAATATTATCAAATCAGAAAACTTTTTGATAACAGTTCGAAAAGATCACTTAAAATTGAAAAAATTAATTTTACATTTTGAAAAAGTCATATGTAACAGATACTTACATACTTTATTATCATTAAGGCAACAAGAATTTGAGTTTTAATTTTTTATCTAATTATTGACAGTATCCAAATTTGTAACAAATTATATATTCTCATCCTGTATGATAATAATAGTGTATACCTTCAACTAGTATATGTTAATCTTCCTATCATATTTAATACAGTGTCTTCTATACTTTCATTAATTATTTCATTCATTACTTTCTGTATTTTATTAATTAATTATTACTTCATTAATTACTTTCTGTACTTTCATTTGGTTTCAGTTAATCCGTATTATGTAACTCAAATAAACAAAATAAAATAATCAAACTTAAACAAACTTAATAATTTCTCGCGTCAAAAAAAATTATATAAATATGTTTAAATTGTATTGCAAAAAAACCATTTAGTATGAATTGTTTGTTGATATTTTAAATACTATTTTTTATATTAAAGTCTCATTATTACTCCATGATGTCAAAGCTGTTTTTATCTTTATTAATTCGCATAAAATATTCTTTTGTACATGTAATTTCTTTTTCTTAAGCTTCATTTCCCTTTTTTTTAATTTTAGTTTTCTTTCTTGTATTTCTAACATATTAGACGACATTGTTTGCATTGAATTTCCTAGAATTGAAAAAGCGAATGTCTTATTAGAAAATTTCTTATTAAAATGTATTAGTAAGATACATATTAATAATAAAATATAAGATTATTTTTATTACATTAATTACCTCTTATTGTATTCTTTCTATTTTCACTTGTATAAACTTTTCTTCGTTTTTCTGTGTCATTATGTAGTGGTATATTTTCAATGTCTTCTATAGCGTTCTCTTGATTTCCATTATCTTCTTCAATTACTATGCATATATCTTGTTCTGCTCTTTCAGTTTCCACAACTTCTATACTTTCTGAAATAGGATTTTCTTCAGTATTAATTCCACCTTCTGGAATATTTTCTAATCCAGCTGCCTCTGGTGTTAACAATTCTAAAACTTGCTCTTCAAACACTGAGAAAGCTACTTTAGGAAGTGGTTCACCACCAGTCCCTTGCATGTAATTGCGTCTTTTTGCTTCTTTTTTTAATATGTAACTTTTCATGTCTTTCCATGTCTATAAAATATATTAATAACAAGGTTACTTTTGTAATAATAAATAAATTTGTTATTTTAATGTTACAAAGTAGTTATCAAAAGTAAAATTATCTAACCTTTGCCCATTCTTTACCAGATTTTTGAGGACCTTCGATAATTGTATTGATGCCTTGTGCAACTTCATCCCACAATTTAAACTAAAAATGTTTTATTTTGTCAAATAATTATTTTTTTTTTACCGATTACTATAATACATTATATAATAAAATACTTTAAATTTACCAATTTTAATCGACTCTCGTTTTTTCTGTCTATTCTACCCCTCACTAATTCGGGATTACGTTTTAAAAAATTTAACAACATTTCTTTTTGTTTCACAGTCACATTCATTATTTTTTTTTTCTGTTGTTATAGGTTATAAGTTATAAATGTTATAGGTTATAGATTATATGGATTGCTCAGTCCATGCAATATCGCATATGTAATCGCGAAACATGAAAAGTTTGACGTGAAATCTCGATGAGTGAAAAATGAAAAGTGAAACGTGAAAAATGAAATGTGAAAAGTTTCACGTGAAAATACATGATTGACCCCC
>NW_017257575.1:38838-49968 GCF_001594055.1 Mycetomoellerius zeteki | reverse complement strand
GATCGGTGTTCCTGGGTATGCCGACACTGCGATCGGCGGCGTTCGTTCGCTTTTCGCGCGTTGTCGGCTGGTCCCTGTGAATTATATTTTTGTTTTTAAAAAAAGGTTCGGGCGCACCGCGCCCTCATCGCTGCGATGCAGCGGCGTCCGGCGGATGTAATGCCGGGTAAGATGCATTATTGGGGGTGCATCGTTACAAGGTAAAGAATTTGTCGCGCAATCAATGCAGAAATTTCTTAAAGAAAACGACATACATTTTCGAGTAACGCGCAACCCGGACATCAAAGCCGCTATAGTCGAACAGAACACTGAAAGAGCGAATGTGGCGTTATTTCACACATAGAAATACGCGACGATACATCGATGTTCTACAGGACATTGTGCACGATCACAATCACACGCATCACTCATCCACGAGAATGCAACCAGCGGTAACGAGACAAAACGCATGTATCGCTTGTGAAAATATAGCTCATCGTTGGAAAAACGACAAAACGTTAAAGAAACGGGTGCGAAAGGTTAAATATTGTGTCGGGGATCTCGTTCGCATCAGTAGAACGAAAGGTGCCTTCGAGAAAGGATACGAGGCTAACTGAAGCGAGGAGATATTTCGAATTTACCGTATTCTCGATTGGCGAAAACCGCACGTGTACGAATTGAGCGATTTGGCAGACGAAATCATAGACGGTATTTTTTATGAACAAGAATTAGTTCGAGTTGAGAAAAACTTACAAGAAGAACAGTTTATCGTCGAACGCGTGATAAAGAGTAAGGGGCGAGGAGGTAATAAGCAACTACTAGTTAGTTGGCGCGGTTATCCCAGCAAGTTTGATACTTGGATTCCGGCTTCAAGTTTAATTTCTCTTCGCGATGAAGGAGGAACAGTTTCTTCTGGTTCTTCCGAGTAACAGTAGTATGCGTCATTTTCCGAATAATACAACGTCGTCCTTCATCACGGAATTACCTCACTCGATAGCGTTGCAAGGACAATGAGAAGTTGCGTTAAGTAAGATTCAATTTCCCTGTACCTTTTTATACGTACGTCATAACGAGAATATGATCGGATTCGTCGATGTTAAACTGAAAAAGAACTTCTTTTACCGTAAACGGACCACTCGTCTCCTCATCGGGACGAGTCTCCTCGTCCGTTTATGGTAAAAGAAGTTGTATTTCCAAATGGAATTTACAGCGATATCCATGAACTTATTGAGGCGATTAATACCGCGTGTACAAATGTCAAATCGCATTTTTATTTTGAACAGCAAAAAGTGACTGGCGGCAAAATCTGTATAAGTGTTAACTGCGATGAGAAGTGTAAAATGCTACATCATATAAACTTTTCCGATAATTTTCTACGAATGTTAGGTTTCTCATCAGCCATTTCGAGTAAACATGCATTTTATTCCAAGCTCGCGATACGTAAACCTAATTCCAATGAAACACAAGAGAAAACTTTTCTTACGCATGGATTTAATAAGGAGACGGGACGACGACAAGTAGATGGTTTATGGTTATTGGAGTATCGAACACTGTAGTTTGTGGCGCTCTATCCCTGATAAAATGTTCATTTATTGCGATATTTGTGAGTCTTACATAACAGGTGATGTACGTACTCCTCTTCTCAGAGTAGTTCCAAATGAAATACGCAGTCATAATTATGCATTTGGTGCAAATTTAGTGAAGCATTTCTCATTTCCGAATTATATCCCATTGCGACGAACAAAGTTCAGAACGATTGAAATAGATATAAGAGATCATCTCGGAAAAAAAATTCCATTCGAATTCGGAACGCTGACAGTAATACTACACTTTAAACGTAAGCAATAACTTTCTTTCGTGTACGCGATCGTGTCGATATTGGTTTTAGTTGATAGAGTAGTCTTAGTTAGAAACTCACGATGGAATATGAGGAGTATTTTGATGCATGGGACACCGGTAACCGAGGTGGAATTCCACGTGTTTTCGCCCTACCAACGCGGACATGGAATCGATAGCTTTCTCGGTGGACTATTCAGAAAAATATTACCCTACCTAAATAAAGGTGCACGTGCTGTCGGGAAAGAAGCTTTGCATGCGGGAATTAACGTGATAGAAGACGTCGAAAATAATAAAACGTTGAAGGAAGCGGTCAAAAGTCGACTAGCAGAATCGCGGAGCAATCTTAAGAGAAAAGCCGAAGAAAAAATAAGTTCCCTGATGAGGGGATCGGGATATAAAATATCCGCGAAATCCGCAGCACTTCAGTTTCCATTCGGCGGTCGAGATAGTCATATCGTGCGTCGCAAACGACGTCGAATGATCAAGAAAAAAAATCATCGAGAAGTATCGCAGGAAAGAAGAACAAAAAAGTGACGAAAAAAAAAAGAAAATTCGTGCTGCAGGAAGAAAAACCAAAAAACCATTCAGTAGGAAACATCGAGTCAAGAAACGCGACGTATTAGACATATTCTCTTAATTGAGACAGGAATTCACGGAAGGGGGAGGAAAAGCATGTCCTTTTTTCATACTCACTCAAGCGAGTGTATAAAGAGCGAACTCGATCTCTTCTCTCTGCCTCCTACGCAAATCAGCATTAAGAGCTCGCATGGATTTATTACAAACCCGTAACTTCGCTCACGAACGATTCACCCACAGAATTCATTCCCGGACATGAAGAAGACTATCTGGATCTCACTCACACCATGTTGAGCCTTCGCATACGCGTAGAAAGCGATCGCGGGGAGAGCACATCGCTCGCACCTGACGACGCGGCAAAAGTAGGACCGTAAATCATTTACTGCATTCCATGTTCAACCAAATCGACGTATATTTCAATCAAAAGCTCGTGTCGCCGCCAAACAACGCTTACGCGTACCGCGCATACATCGAGGCGTTATTAAATTATGCTTCACCCACAAAAACTTCTCATCTAACTTCCTGCTTATAGGACGCGGATATCCCCGGATACATGGACGACACGTTAGGCGCGTCAACCTTAAATACGGCGCTCGAGAGACGCGCAAAATACATTCAGGGAAATCGCGCGCTAGATCTCATAGGTCACCTTCACTGCAACGTTTTCAATCAAGATAAATTTTTAATTAACGGAGTGGAAGTTAGAATGAGACTCGTACGCTCGAAAAATTCGTTTTGCCTTATGGAAAATAAAACGTTATCAAAAATACGCATTCTTTACCAGTCCACTCGTAAGAAGAACAAAAATAAGTCCTGGTGTGCTACTCACACATGCTAGAATGTTGAATAAAACTACCGCCAAGTATCCCCTTACGAAAGTCGAAGTTAAAACATTCACGATACACGCCGGCGTCGTGGGGGAATCGATAGACAATGCAATATTCGGACAGCTATCGTAACGAATAATAGTCGGTTTTGTCGATAACAAAGTGTTTAACGGTAATAGAAAATTGAACCCATTTAATTTCAAAAATTACGGAATAAATTTTTTTTCACTGTACGTCGATGGCATGCAAATTCCCAATAGACCGTTACAGCCAAATTTTTCGAAAGACGAGCCGCTCTAAGTTGAAGCTTATCACACATTATTCTCGGGAACCAGCATTCACATTCTGAACGAGGGTAATTCTATAACTAGAAACGATTACGGCAACGGTTACACTTTTTTTGCTTTCGATCTTACTCCAGACCTATCCGCTAATTGTACAGAACATTGGAATCTCGTGAAACAGAGCTTACGATTAGAAGTGAGATTCGAAAAAGCTCTTTCCGTGACTATTAATTGTATCGTCTATGCTGAGTTTGATAACGTTTTAGAAATCGACTCCTCGCGTCAAGTCATTGTCGACTTTTCCGGTTAACTCTACGTCTTTCGTGAGAAAATTATTTTCCCTCACTACACATTTTTTTTCTCATCTAATTGTACGCAAGACGATGAACAAAAGCTTCAGTCTTACTCGTGACACCGACGCAGACGTTTCGCGACGTAAAAAGAGTAGCGGATATTCGAATATCATAATGGATATATCTTCTGTCATTAAGATTGATGCCTTATGAAGCCAAACACAGGGTGTCAATGTATAATAATTTTTTATTTGTTACAAAAGTTTTGTACAAACGTTTCGATCCCGTTTCGAATCCTTTTCAATGCTATTGTACGAATTCATCGAGTTTCCTGACGCACTATCCTCTCTTAAAATTGGCGTGTTACGTGCCCTGAAGCCTCTTTTCGTTGAGGTTGTTAGAGTACTTCGTTTCCGTTGAAATGTCGTATCTAAAGGCTTTGGGGGTCGCCGATTTCGAATCCGGTCTCAAAATTTGAAAATTCAAAATGGTTAAATCAATATGGCGGATTGAAGTTTTTACCGAAAATGCTAAAAGTCTTCCGATTTTTGCGAAATGTAGTATTAAAAGATTTTCGGGGTCGCTGATGCCGAAACCGAACTTAAAATTTGAAAATTCAAAATGGCTGAACCAATATGGCGGATGGGATGCTAAAAATTCTTCGATTGCAGCGAAATGTAGTATTGGTGGGTTTTCGCTTTAGCTGATATCGAATCCGAATTTAAAATTTAAAAATTCAAAATGGCGGAACCAATATGGCGAACGGAAATGCTAAGTTTCCTGATTTCAGCGAAATGAAGCATTAGAAGATTTTCGGGATCGCTGATGCTGAATCCGAACCTAGAATTTAAAAATTCAAAATGGCGGAACCAATATGGCGGGCGGGAATGCTAAAAATTCTCCGATTGTAGCGAATTGAAGTATTAAAGGGTTTTCGCGGTTGCTGATGCCGAATCCAAACTTAGAATTTAAAAATTCAACCAATATGGCGGATGGGAATGCTAAAAATTCTTCGATTCCAACGAAATGTAGTATTGGAGGGTTTTCGCTTTCGCTAATATCAAATCCGAATTTAAAATTTAAAAATTCAAAATGGCGGAACCAATATAGCGGACGGAAATGCTAAGTTTCTTGATTTCAGCGAAATGAAACATTAGAAGGTTTTCGGGGTAGCTAATGCCGAATCCGAACTTAGAATTTGAAAATTCAAAATGGCTGAACCAATACGGCGGTCGGAAGTCTTTAAAATTCCTCGATTTTAATGAAATGTTCTATTAAAGAGTTTTCAATGACACTGATTTCGAACAATCTTTCCATTTCTATTTCTAATCTAAAATTAAAAAATTTTAAATATTTAACCAATTTGGCGAACAGCAATTCTATGTCGATTCTTATTTTAAGACCGTCTTAAGGGGGATCCTGGTTTAGAAGGTCAAAAAAAAGGTGTATTTAAATAATTTTTTTTATATGGATAGAAATAACTAGACTAGTTTAGCTTTTAGGGATACTTTAATACACATTTTAAATGTACCAAAAAATTTTTTTCGGGTAAAAAAGTCACAAAATGGCGGCGTCCCAGATTAAGTAGTAAAATGCTTTCTCGCTACTGGTGCTAATTGGCGGACAAGATGTAGCTCGTGTTTCTTATCTGGAATGAAATATTACAACGATTTTTAATTTATTATATATTTTTCTTCTATTTAAACTAAAAAAAATATAGAAAAACTCGAAAAATATACAATTTTTTCGTTTTGAAAGAAAAATGTGCATTTTTACGGTACGTACAATTATATTTGATGGACTCTAAAAATTGTTAAACAATTTTTTTTTACAAATGTTTTTAGTTTAACTTGAAGATAATTTTATTGTGAAAAGAATACACTTTGTTTTATTTTGATTGCTCTTATAGTTTTCGTGTTATCGTGCTCGCCAATTATGTTAAAACGTAAAAATAAAAATTGGAGAAAACGCGTTTCAAAGTTTTCAGTAAGAAAGTCTTAAATTATTGGATACTTACATAGGTTAAAAATACGTCGAATTAGCCCGTATAACTTTCGGAACTTATTCTTGAATAGTTTATCTATCGATTTATGCAATAAAACAAAAATAGATTTTTTTGACCTTCTAAACCAGGATCTCCCCTTAAGTAATCTCCTAAAACGCTAATGTGGTCCTCGCTATATGTAAGGAAACAAGTCTTTTTCGGGTGACGTAATGAACAATAATATTATAATATCATTTTTTGACCGATAAATTAGAGCCTTATATCGGTCGAAGTTAGATGCCAAAATGCTTAAATAATTATTACAGTTTTTTGGGATGCACGTGGCATAATTCATATCGATTACCTTCCGTCGAAGCAAACAATCAATGGCGATTATATTCAGCCTTATTGGTAGAAGTACAAGGGTATGCTCATGCGCATGGACAGTCAAGGCTCTGTTCTTCATTACGTCACAAGGAGCGACAAATTTGAAGCAAAAAGATTTGACAATAGTAATTTGATAGTAATTTAATAGTAATTTAATAATAAATTGACAATAGTAATTCTTAAAGCATTTTTGGTTAAATAATATGTAAATATATAATATGACATGTGATAATAACTTTCAACTCTGCTTGGAAAAATATCTGAAAGTATTATAATAGTTATATATATATTGCATTTGACATAAGAATTAAAATAATTAAAAGATACACTCGTAAATCAAAATCATTACTTTTATAATATTTATTATAACCAAAATGATATTTATTAAAAGCGTTTTTTTCAAACGTAAAACAAAAAAAAGGAAGCAACATGTACCGTGGTTACATTAGCGTTCGATAAAAAATAATTGTATTATAAAATTGTTTATGGTATTTAACTAACGAATTCCATTCGCCATAGTGATTCACTTTGAATTTTCAAATTTTCAATCCGCCATAACGATGAGGTCAGTTTTCTAATGCAAACATTTAGAATATAAATTCGTAATAATATATTTCATAATGTCTAAAAAGGAGAGTATAATGGAACAGCGCGCGCGGAGCGCACGCAGGGAATGTGCTAGTATCGTAAACATTTTCTTATTAATCTCACGAATTATAATTAAAAGTTTACAATAAGATAAATAATATAAATGATATAATATTATAGATAAATTTACACAGTTCAAACAAAGAATAAACTTACATGATATTCGTGCTAATATATTATGCTAATATAATGCGTGTCATCTACAGGGTCCGTCACTTAAATCCGGACATAAAATATTTTTCTCAAAAAAGTCGTTTATTACAGAAAATATGAAAAAGTACAAATAGACTACTTTATAGTTAGGTTAAGTGATCTTTTCTGAGACATTTTACTCAATGTATCCGCCCTGCGCCTCGATCACCGCTTCAATCCTGTTCCGAAAGCGCGAGCATGCCCTCTGCAATTGCGCACGATCCATTTTCATGAATGCCGCTTCAATAGCGGCTTGGAGGGAGGCTACATTGGGGTGTCTGGCTTTGTTAATAACCCTCTCGACTACGCCCCACACGTAGTAGTCGAGAGGATTCAGATCGGGACTATTCGGAGGCCAGAAATCCTTCACGAGCAAATTGCAGCGGGCAAGTCTCTTGGCCTTGGCGGCCTCGGAGAGCATCTGTCGGACCTTGAGGACGTAGGACTTGTATCTGAGGTCCTCTTGGACAATCCGACGAACAGTGGTGTCGCTCATCCCCAAGATGGCCGCTAATTTTGCGAGTGAAACTCTTGAGTCCTTCGAAATGAGGTCTTGTGCTCTTTTAACGAGTTCCGGAGTCAGTATCGCCTTCTCCCTTACATGTATTTTTCTCGCCGGAGTACAAGAACCCTCCTCGGACTCCTCCGAGGCTGCGTATCTCTGAACAATATCATACACCGTTGACCTGGGGTATCCGAAGAACTTAACAATTTCGCTTGGCGTCCTTTCGGCGCGGACACCTTTAATAACCGCCGTTCTTCGGTTATATTCCGACGTCTTCCTGAACGACTCGGCCATTTTGAGGTTATTAATGTCTTATCGACGTCTCTAACCTATCTTTAGGTCATGTGACACCTACTGCTGCATTCTAATATGGTGGGAATGTCAAATTCAAATTTGTCCGGATATAAGTAACGGACCTGTATATCAGCTTTGAGATACATCTAAACAATATAATGTCAAGTACAATTAGAAACTACACGAACGCAAAAAAACAAAAACATTAAAGAGAGGACATTAATATAACAGCGATGACATATTTGGAAAAAAAATATGACATATTAGAACCTAATGGTGATTGGTTTGTGAATCTGAGCGGTGTTTGCATTCCATATGAAGTGCAGGCGTTGCTACAACTGGGAGATAAATTTTGCTTACCGTTACGCAATGTCCAGACAGCCACCATCAACCTCATTAAGAACATTGAACATAATTTTCAAAGAATAAAAATACCTAACATTACAGAATTAAGAAACAAAATTATACCGTTGATGAAGAACATCACATTAAATAAAACACAGATGGAAAAAAAGATTTGGTCTTTATACCTATTAACAAAAAAATTTATTAACAACAATCCGGATATTTTATTTATGCGGATAAAGGTAACGTGGTGGTTGCAATGGACAAGGCGGAATATATAGTGAAGATGGAGACGATGCTTAGAGACGTTGACACTTATATAAATATTAAACGTAACCCGGTCAATAGAATAATAATCAGTCTAAAGGATATTTTGAAGAGATGGAAACGAGAGGAAATAATTAGTGAGTCTAAATACAGACATCTTAACACTGCAAACCCAATTTTATCAAGAGTGTATGGAATGCGTAAAGTATGGAATTCCCATGGGCTCCCCTTTATCACCAGTATTGGCAGACATAGTTTTACAGGACTTAGAAACATTTACTTTTAATAGATTGACAACAGAACCTTCTTTTTACATACGATACGTAGACGACATTGCATTAGCAATTAACAAAACACACATTAACGAACTCTGTCTTACATTCAACAACTATCATCCACGACTCAAATTTACATTGGAGGAAAGTGGTGACAAACTAAATTTTCTGGACCTAACTCTTATAAAGAAAAATAACTCCATATATCATGACTGATATCAGAAACCTACGTCATCAGGACGTTATCTCAATTTTTTTTCGCAACATCCACTTTGCCAGAAAATTGGAGTAATAGTGAGCTTAACAGATAGAGTCTTATTATTGTACGAAAAACTTAGATAAAATAATCAGAATATTACTGAACAATGGCTATCCTTTGAATTTGATTTTCTCCACCATAAATAAAAGATTACACAAGAAATTTTCTAATCAGAACAATCAAATAGCTAATGATAAAAAAGTAGAAAAGAAATAAATCTTCTTCACGGTGCCTTTTATAGCGGGTATTTCAGAGAGAATCAAAAACTTTTTAAAGAAGACTAACATCATCAAAATAGCTTACAAGGGTATTAACAAATTGAACAACTACATTAGAGTGCAGAAAGACAAACTTCCACATTTTATGCAAACTGATGTTGTTTATAAGGTGGAGTGCAGAGACTGTGACGCTTCATATGTCGGTCAACAGGAAGGACTCTTAAAATCAGAATTAGCGAACATAGAACCACATCAATAGAAATACAGACCAAAAATCGATCATCACAGAACATAGATTAGAACATACACATGATTTTGACTGGGACAGTGTCAAGATTTTAGATCAGGAACAAATTTTAAATAAAAGACTAATATCAGATATGATTTTCATACGTAATCAAAAAAACGGCTTAAATATCCAATCAGACACAGATTCGTTAACTAAGGCATATGATTTCCTATT
Organism: Mycetomoellerius zeteki; assembly: GCF_001594055.1. Lineage (NCBI taxonomy): Eukaryota > Metazoa > Arthropoda > Insecta > Hymenoptera > Formicidae > Mycetomoellerius > Mycetomoellerius zeteki. The sequence goes on along the minus strand of NW_017257575.1, from coordinate 40,333 downwards.
TGATAATAACTGAGGTTTTCTCTCTTTAATGTTTTTGTTTGTTTGCGTTCGTGTAGTTTCGAGTACTTGACATTATATTGTTTACATGTATCTCAAAGCTGATATAGATGACACGCATTATATTAGCATAATATATATTAACACGAATATCATGTAAGTTTATTCTTTGTTTGAACTATGTAAATTTATCTATTATATCATTTATCTTATTGTAAACTTTCAATTATAATTCGTGAGATTAATGAGAAAATGTTTACGATATAGTGCGTCAGGAAACTCGATGAATTCGTACAATAGCATTGAAAAGGATCCGAAACGGGATCGAAACGTTTGTACAAAAACTTTGGAACAAATAAAAAATTATTACACATTGACACCCTGTGTTTGGTTTCATAAGGCATCAATCTTAATGACAGAAGATTCATCTGTAACGAGCCGATCAACATAGAATTACGATTATATATTATAATTCTTAGCTTGCACGCTCGCGCAATAAAAACAGTATAGATTGTAAATAAATAAAAACAGTGTTATTATTTGCGCCAACTATATTTGTACAATGATAACTGTAATAAAAAAATAGCACTTAGATCTTATCCTTCTTCAAAATGGATTTTTTAATTCTTTTTATTATTATGATTTACATGGGTAAAAGAACTTGTGCGCAATAAGATTTTATTAAAAACAAAATATTTACAATAAGAGCAATAAGAGCAAGAAATAATAATCAATAATAAATAATAAGTAATAAATAAATAAGTAATAATAAAATAATAAATAATGATAATAATATAAGTAATATAATATACTAAACTACTACTACTGAAATAATATCACAATTAAATTTTGATGTTCAATAGGCATCTATTAAAGACATCTTATACAATAGGTGAATCAAGTAAGACATCAGTTGTGATGTTGCAGTTTGCTGCAGCTTCGCAGCGACCCTTCGCCGTCACAAAGCGGGTCACTGACTCGAGCCGGGACACGCGAGCGAGCGAAATCTCCAGAGGGCCGTGTGTTAGCGTTAAGTTATTTTTCTAATCCCCGGCGAATTTCTTCCTTATGTAACCATTGCGGGAGTCTCGCCGAGCGAAGAACAATACAATAGGTGAATCAAGTAAGGCATCAGTTGTGACGTTGCAGTTTGCTGCAGCTTCGCAGCGACCCTTCGCCGTCACAAAGCGGGTCACTGACTCGAGCCGGGACACGCGAGCGAGCGAAATCTCCAGAGGGCCGTGTGTTAGCGTTAAGTTATTTTTCTAATCCCCGGCGAATTTCTTCCTTATGTAACCATTGCGGGAGTCTCGCCGAGCGAAGAAACCACAGGAGGGAAGACAACCACGGAAAAATCCCGCGGGCCGGAGACAAGCGGAGCGGAGCCGGCGAGCGCTTCCAACCAGGGGAAGGAAGCATAGCTACCGCCGTCGAAGGATTTGGTGGCGCCCGAGCCCCCGGATAGTGCGAGGGGCGCACGACTTGCAGGAGAGGATCG
>NW_017257575.1:38344-38817 GCF_001594055.1 Mycetomoellerius zeteki | reverse complement strand
GAGCCGCAGGAGTTGTCGCGAGGACGATGCACTCGACCACGACATCGGCACGGACAACCGGGGACGGCCAGCAAGGAGGGCCCGCCCGAGAGAATCCTCGCAAGGTGCCCCGCAGTTTTTCGCCGCATACGTCCTTGCGCGAGAAGGACCGCGAGCCCGTTAATTGGTCGCGGCTGCGCGCCCCCGTGGGGGGGAAAGCTCGTGAATTGATCGCGCATCGATCGCGATCCTGCCCCAGTGTTGGTAGACAGGCCGGGTTTCTGGCGCATGCGCTACGATGAAGCAGCGAGCGCAGTGGCGTAACGGAATGTCAAGAAGACTAGAACTAAGGAGGATCAACTCGCGTGGTGGGGGTGAGTCAAAAAACGTCCGCGGCTATTCACACGATGTGCAGCGACACTGCGCATTGTGTGAAAGTTCGATATAAGAGCGACAAAGTGACGATTATAGAACGATAGAGCGACAACTATATA
>NW_017257575.1:28222-38311 GCF_001594055.1 Mycetomoellerius zeteki | reverse complement strand
ATCCGTCGCCACTTTTTGCCTCACCCCCACTACCGCTATTGGCACGAGTTGATCCTCCTTAGTTTTAGTCTTCTTGCGGAATGTATAGACAGTGTAGGAAAAATGGACGCGTAGTCTTGGCGGGATCTGCATAAGGATGGGTTAGGTAAGGTAGGTATATTTTATTTTAAGTATATTGTACTTTATTTATATAAGTATGGATTCAAAAGAAAAAGGAGCAATTAAGAAACGTAAAATTAGAGAATTTCAATCTTCATGGCTAGAACGTATTTAAAGGATGATTGGCTCCTTACCACCAAGAAAATAAAGCAATATGTACTGCATGCAATAAACTCATCAGATGTTGTAAAACAGATTTGATTCAACACTCACAGACGGTCAAACATATTGAAAATAAAAATTATTAATATTTATATATTTCATATATACGTAAAATATGTAAAATATATTAAAATTTTCAAAATTTTTGAAAAAATTTACATAGACGACTAATGATCTCCTATTTACTAGTGACGAGTACGTTACTGTGGCTACATTCGACGCGCATGCGCCAGAAACCCGGTCCGTCTAGCAACACTGTCCTGCTCGTCCTCTTCCGTCTCGAGCCGCGCTAAGGAACGGACGTCGAGGCCCGGCGAATTTTTCCGGATAGACGAAGGAGAGGCCCCGAGATCGAGGACAGCGAGAGAGTCAGACTATCGGTGAGGTTGCCCCGTTAGATAATACCATGTAAAGTCGCATGCATCGGGGCGGAGGGTCGCTCTTGCGCTCTGTCGTCGGCATGTAAATTTCGCATTGGTACGGTGGCCGCCATAAGCGGCGCCTTCTTGATGGTACGAATACGACGTGGCCGGCGTCAAGCGTGAGAGGCTCCCGAACCCGAGTGCACGAGGCTGTCGGGGATAAGGTCGAGTCTAGAACGAGCCTCCTGGAGATCGCGGCCTGGATGAATTGGAAGAGCTATCGCGTTAGATATTGAGAGCGCGGGCTCAGCGAGTCGCGAGTACCTCACGCGTACGTGCTACCGGTGTGTGCATGTGCGTGAATGTGTGAGTGTGTGGCTACCGTTGCGATATCCGTCCTCTACTCAGTAAACTAGCATGCCACGTTGACGCGTGAGAATCCGTGATTGAACAGTAGGGCCTTAGCATCTGCATGCGGTTTACCGATTGCGATATCTTAAGCGCTTCCGCAGCGCAACCATTGTACGTCACTTCTTTGTCACTTTTCTCTATCTACTAGCGATTTTTCCTTCTTTATTTTGATGTTTTCTCTCTATAGTTAACACATCGACTACGTTTACACGCACTGGTAAAACCGTTTTAGTTAAAACCGGTGTTAGATATCCTATAAACAGTCCTTAATACCGATGTTATTAAAACCGTTTTAGTAAATCCAAACCTCTTCTGAAACAGGTTTGGCGTTACTAAACCGTTTTAAGAAAGCCGTGTAAACGGTATTTAATCGGTTTTACGTATCATTACCAACTTTAAGACAAACTTTAAAAGATTAAGACAAAGGTTGTTTCGTCTCATACAGCATCATACAGGTAACAGTATCGCAAAATGAATTATTCTGAAGATAAGAAACGAGATCACTAGGAAATTGATGAAACATCATTTTTCCTAAATTTAATTCGAAAGCGAAAAATAATGCAATGTTTGGATGGAAAAAAATTTCGAAGCGATGAAATATTCAAGTTTCTAGAAAAACCCATGCATAAAAAAGGTTATACGAAAACGCATAAACAAATGCAAATAAAATTCAAAGCTTTAAGATGTAAATAAAACATTTATTTATATAAAGTTTAGAATTTACTGATTTACTGACTATTGTTTATTTTTATATTTATTTGTATTTATATATATGTTATTGTGTATTTGTATATGTAAAATGACTCTGGACTGCTGAACAATGCTATATAGTTTCTTTGAAAGTTTCACTAATAATAATTTTATTTATAGTTCAATATAACAAACTGGGAAGAGAAATGAATAAAAGTGAGAGCGGAAACCGTCTATCAACATTTTTATTTGCCGATGAAATGACTGATCTCTTGGAGTTACGACCAATTACTACATAAGCAAGGGTTGATAGTACACCGACACAAAATATTGCAAGTGAAAACAGTAATAGTAGTGAGTATTTACATTATGTGTTCAGATAAATTAATTATTGTAATTACACATGAATATTTGTGAATTATATTGTGATGGTTAACCTTCAGCAAAGCACATATAACAAATATGTATATATCAGTTTTTTTTATATGGGCATTTGATGTATCTGATATTTATTCTATCTGGCTTGTTGAATTATTTATTAGTACAGACTCAAATACAGAAAATAATAGAAAACATTATTTGATAGCGAATGCAACAATTGGAATGTACGACAATGCACCAGATCCGCGAGACGGAGTAGTTCCTGGATGTTCAACGGATTCATTTTCAACCAATGAAGATGCTTGTGCGGGTGAAACATCGTCTTCAACGCAAGATTTGTCGGCAGATTCTGAATCGAATGTGCAATTTATTCCAGTTAAAAGGCGCAAAGGAAGATCATTCGAAGCTATAACACAACATTATGCCGAAAGTATGAAAGATGTCTACGAAAAAATCCAAAATAAAATAACGAAAGAAAACCAAATCTACATTGAATAGTTGATGGAAGCTGAAAGACAACATGAAAAAGAACTATTCCGTGAAATGCTAAAAACTCAAAAGAACATGTTTAAGGAAACCACAAACCAATTTTTAGATGGTTTAAGAAATATTTTCAATCCAACTACAATGTTCCCGACCGAAATTCCCGTTTCGATAATAATTTCAAATTCGCAACAGTTTATTGGCTGTTTACTATTTTCCAACAATTTTCAATCTCAAGCTACGTCTCATTCAAACCCTTCAATGTGTCCTGGTAATCCTGTTCGTAGTGTTTTAGTAAATCTAAATCGTGGAACGATTGCTAAAAACACAGGTATACGTCAAACCACAATTTCAAAACCATCTGAGGAATCACCTGAGAAATCGCAAGACAGTTAAATTTTAACTAAAAATAGTATTTAGCAATTAATTGTAACTATTAAATGAGTATAAGTACTATAGGTGTTTAACTATAAGATTTATATTTTAATATATTCATTGTAATAAACATACAATAGATGCATTGTGATTAATACATAATACATAATTTATTTAGAAATGTACATTTCGAAATATGTAATCTATATTATAACCCTATACGTTTGTCGTTTTTCTATACATAAATATTTATATCATATTAGTATGATATCGCAAAATTAAATTACATTTTGTGAAAATACAAATTACATTTTGTGAAAATATACACACACATACATACTACAAAAATGACATTTGGTATTTGGAAAAAAATCCGTTTTTTCTGTGCTTTTGCAAGTATGTCTGGGGATCGATTCTGCGTCTTGAAATGAGGTGAAAATTACAAAAGTGAGCAAATTTACTAGAATACTGATAATTTCATTGATCAATACCTAGTAAATTTGCTCACTTTTGTCATTTTCACCTTGTTTGAAGATACAGAATTGACCCCCTGATCGTTGTACGAAATCCTAAAAAATAAATCGATATCAAGAAGGTTTTAAACTGACACCTTCAATTATACTCTAAATGTTTGTCGCAGCTTGAAATGTTCAGCTAAATAATTTTTCAGCGCATCTCTTATGTGACTCCCTTCGAAATTATCTAATGTCCGACTTCTTAATGGTTGTGGTTGTTGAAACTGTACTTCTATCTCTTTTACACTATTTTCCCAAGCTGGTAAAAAAGTTTCTTTTGTCGTCTCGACTATATTATGTAAGATGCAGCAGGTGGATACTAAATATGGCGCATAACTATAATATACATCGATTCGTTTCAGTAGTCGTCGCCATCGAGCTTTTAAACGTCCAAAAGCTATTTCAACACATACCCGTCCAGAATTGAGATACACATTAAAAGATTTTTCTTGAGGAGTTAGTCGAGCACTTTTAGTGTATCCTTTGATTAGCCATTTTAATAACGGGTAAGCAGGATCTCCCATAATAAGATATGGCACTGACACATTTCCAACAATTTTCGTTTTCTATAACATAGTTTCTTATTAGTATATTTTATATAAAATTTGTACTAGAGTAAATTTGTTTTGTTGAACTACTAACTTCAAGAATTAAAGACGAATCCTTATACAATTTGGAGGTTTCAAAAACAGCGGCATCATGACAAGCTCCTGGTGAACCACAATAAATATTACGAAATCTGAAAAATAATAGTTCCTTTAAATTGAAAATATACGTATGTCAATATATAAATGTATGTAATTGAAACTTTATATTGATTCATATCTATAGTTGTTATGGACGACTGCTTGCAATATAACAAAAGGCCATCTTTTTCGGTTTATGAAGTCTTTGTATCCATTACTCGGAGGAAGAATTGGAATATGAGTTCCATCGATTGCTCCTATTAACTATGGAATATCATATTTGTTTTCCTCTCAAAATGTGAAACTATATTTTCACATTCATTATGATCTGGTATGAATATCCAAGACGACATTAATTTCTTGTTGATTGCGTCGATCACTCGATGAACGCACTTCCACACACTTGATTTGTGAATACCAAAATTATTGCCTATGACACGATGTTCGCAGCAGCTAGCCAAGAAATAAAGACAAATAGCAACTTGTTTTTCCACTGATATCGGTTGTCGAGTCCCTAATTGGTTTAAACTTGGCAAAAGATCTTCTCGTAAATTGTCACATAACCATTTAAATGTCCCACGTGTCATACGAAATGATTCTAATCAGTCATCGTCTTCAAAATGATTCTATTCCACTAGTCAGAACTCCTTTCTTTCATCCACATTCTTCTTTCTCTTGAACATCGTAAAATAGGTCCGAGATTGAGTAAACAATTTGACGGAGTTGTACGCAGTAGATGCTACAGTAATTTTTCTCTTAACCTCCTTCTTCACGTAACCAACTGATTTTCAATGTTGTTTGTGTTATTATGTTTTCGATATAGCTAAAGTATATTCCAATCAAGTGGCTAACAATTTCCATTTTTGTAAATTTCACAACCTCAAAACTTATTTTACCTCTTCTATCTGTCAAGGTTCTATACAAGAAGCAGTTTTAAGCGCAAAATCTTTTATGTTGGCAATATATTTTGTTCGGGTTTTATAAAGCCACTTTATTTTTGGTAGGGATAAAATACGGCTGATCGAGTAAACAGGCACCAACACCGGTTTTTACTAAAACGGTTTTACCAGTGCCGTGTAAATGTAGTCATCCACACACACATTCTCTCTCTTTCGCTCTCACTCATTAAAATACTTATCCATACTGTCGAGCTCTCGAGATTAGATTCGATTAGTTTCTGTCATCTGTCCGTAGTAAACATAATGCCTAAAGTTACATCATGGAAGCCTTAGCTTGACACTAAATTGTCTTTCGTAAATAACTTGGTTTTTTCGTTACTGTCGTATATGATCTCTCTCTCTCTCTCTCCCCCCTCTCTTTCTCCTCTCTCTCTCTCCTCTCTCTCTCCTCTCTCTCTCTCTCTCCTCTCTCTCTCCACCTCTCTTTGTATGTGCGTACATGAGAGTATACGTGTTACCATCATGTAGCTTTAATGGAGCCATAACTAGTATGGAAGCACGTGCCATTCAACGCGGACGACACGTAATCGTTCTCGTACTCAACTTCCTGTACTTCCTAATCTTTCTCTCGCTCGCTCATTTCCTCTCGCTCCTACACATTCTTTCAACATTCACTCTGTCTACTCATTGCAAAATATCATCTACTTTCCTCTATTTACTGTTGGATAAAACGTATAAAAACGCTGGCAAATCAATTTATCGTGAGGAAAAATCTTATTTGTTACGTAATGTAGTTTTTGTTTCAAATCTATTCTTCTTAGTGTAATCCGCTTTCGTATTTGTTGCCTTCCTTCTAAGCATATCTTCATAAGTCAATCAGTAAGCCTTCCCTAATTCACGTAACCCTTAGCACAATCGTACATCTATTATAAACCGTGGCCTACTTAGACTGTTGAGCCTGGTACTGCTGATAGGAGTCATCGGGGGACGCTGCGTTACTCGTCTGCTCCGATTCGCCCAGTGGCATAGTGTGAATAATGCTAGGAGCAGGATAAGTTGTATAAGGATAGGGATGCGGGCTCGCTATGTAGGAACCAGTGCCAAGATGCAAAGTAGATATTTGCGTGGTAAGCTGAGGAATCATACTGTATTGTGGATTACTAGGATCAGCCAATGGTATTATGTCGACCTGTTGCATATGTGGCGGGGAAGGGTGCACGAGGTAAGGAGCCACCCAAGGAGTACCCGGCACACTGTAACCAGGCAATGCCTGACTGTAGTGACCACTGTACTGTGTAAGAGCTGTCGTGGGAAGCATGTGAGTCGTAGCAACGCCGTTTTAACCAACGCTGCTCGTGTCGTAGTTCAAAGTCATATTCTCTCCAGTCTCTCTCCATATTGTATTCTTAAACAATGATTTCTTTTTGTTTCCGCCATCAGCGAACTTAACTAATAATGGATCCTTTGCGCCTGTTAGTGCCTTTCCATTAAACATTTGTATAATTTGTTCACATTTCTCTTTGGATTCCATTCTTGCGAATCCAACTCCTTTGCTCTGGCCGGAAGTGTCGCGCAGGATACGGGTAGAGATAACTTGTCCGTATTGAGCCAGTAATGCCTCGACGTCGTTCTCTTTGAAGGTCAGCGGCAAGTTGGCAATGTACAGATTAATGGGATTCTGCTTCTGTTGCAAACTTGAGGTCCCGTTTTTTCTGAATCTTAAGACTGACTTCCGAATGCACTTCGTAACTTTCGTCATCTGCGTTTGGATGCTCTTGGTGAGCAGTGCTTTCACAACACCCTCTGCCGCCATCGGTGACTCGAAGTCTACAAATCCGTAACCTTTACATTTGTTTGTATTTTTGTCTAAAATCGCCTTGGTGGAAGTTATAGTTCCGTACTGAGAACACATATTAACGAGGTCTTTGTCAGTCGTATTCTGGTTGAGGCCACGGATGTATAGATTCGTTTTAGACAGCTGCTCTGCTTGTTGACCCTGCATGGCATTGCTGAGATTCGCGCTCATTGTCCCGCTTTGACTGCCGGTGGCACTACTGGAGCTGCTGTTAGTGTTTGCTGGAGATGAAACTGTAGGCACCGTACGTCGCGTGCTGCGCGTATGTGGCGGTGACGAAGGGATTCACGGATGCCGGAGGCTGCTGAGGACCGCAACCGACCGCGGCAGCCGCCGCAGCCGCTGCTGCCGCATTCGGATAACGTGTGTAAGGTGGGTAGGTGACTGCCGCTGCCGCAGCCGCGTGAGACGGCGCCGTACTCTAGGCGGCCGCAAATACCGAGAGAGAGGGGTGCAGACGAGGGCGGGTGTCTCCAGGGAGGATCGCGAGACCCAGACGGAGCCGCGTCGAGCGGCGACATAAACCGGGTCCTCGGAGGGCGGAGAGCCTCACCAGGACGTACTGTGGTTGCTCCGACAGCCGCTCGCCACCGCTCCACGCCCCGGAGGGCTGGGCTCCCGAGAAACAGGGCTCCGTGGAACCTCGCCCCCAGACGCAATCTGCCACCGTGGCTCAGAGGGGCAGGGGGAGCCGCCCAACCGACTAGTCCACCGGAAGAGGGCCTACGGGGAGGAAACCGAGCGGTGTTGGAACTGCGGATCCTCCCAGCATTTCGCCCATCGATGCGCCCAGCCGTGGGAGGGCGGATTTTGCTACCAGTGCGGCCGTCCGGGGGAGACCATCAAGTCGTGCCCGGCGTGTGGCGAAGCGTGGCGTGCGGAGGGGCCATACGTGAGAGGACGCAGCAATATAGGCCCGGCGCACCCGCGTCATCACGGGGTCCCGCCGGGTTCACGAAAGGCCCATGAGAGATCCATTCGGGAGGCGCCTGACCTACCAAGACCGATCGTACCCCCGTTACCTGAAACTGAGATGCTTTCTCATGAAGATATGAATTCCTTTACCTCAATTTCATCAACTTCATCCCTTCCACAAACGTCTCAATCCACAGAACATCACGATATTTTCCGAAAAAACGCATTCGTGCATCGAAGATAAGCATTACGATGAATTAAAACTTCGTGCAGCGTATGTTGAATTGACGACGACCAACGTTCATTCACTTTGTTGGAGGATTCAGGGATAAAAATGATTTTAGATCCTATCATTACAGCTTTAAAAGAATAAACTCCTTTGACATTGAACAGGAAAATTGTGCGCAACTGGGTGATAGAAAAGGCTGCACAGTTGAGGTACAAGATCCGAAAAGAAGTAACGGGAAAAATGGTAATGTTTAAAATTTAATACAGCGACTCGATTAGATCGCTCAGTCATTGGTATTAATATTCAATTTTGCCAAGAAGATAAATTAATTCTTCGATGCTTATGTGTGAAGCAACTGCATGAATGCCATATCGCTGAGAATTTAAAAATAGAAGCAACTGCATGAACGCCATATCGCTGAGAATTTAAAAATAGAACAATAAATAAAAGAAGGGCAACGAGCCAATTATAATATAAGATCTTTAATAAACGTATATATATAATATTCAAACGTTTCGACACCGATCGGGTCATTTTCAATGTAAAATAACAAACACTCTTACATACATTATCAGAAAATTCGGTTAAATTATAATGTCCAGAGAAAAATTAGTTGTATTCATAAAATGCAGTCCATATGTAAAACTATCAAAGAGATCAAATCTCACTTTTCGCAATTCTATCATCTGAATAATAAATAATACATTAACATTGCGTTATAAATTAGATTATCGATGTACATTTTTAGTAAATTAGATTAGAGAGAATGTAAATTAAATAAAACGTATATACCTCATATTATCTCAATGATGTACTGTAGACGACGGTAGTAACACACAATTAACCAAGTTATATTTAATAAAAGTTATATTTAATGAAAAATAAGCCATGATACGCATGTATATAACATTTTGACTCAACGATGTCAAGCGACGTTATGACAAAAAGAAAACAAGGAAATAGGAAAGATAATAAGAAAGGAGACAAGGACATTGTTAGGAGGGGGAAAGAGATTGGATAATGTTTAGGTATGATTCTGGCAGGAATTCTGTGTCATTTTGTTTATTTAGCCCATGCATTTGTCGTTTTATGTGAACCATCTCCGATATCAATCTCTTATTAAACGAAGCTTCTCTGTCTAATATTTCCACATTGTCCCAGTCGAAATTATGATTCTGGTCAATGCGGTGACATGTGATAACTGTTGGGGATTTTGACTTCTTATTAATATCGGAGACATGTTCGTGCAATCTTGTCTTTAATTGTCTTTTGGTCTGACCCACGTAACTGGCTTCACAATCATCACAAGAGATCTTGTAAACTATATTTTGATTACATAAGGGATCTAGCTGATCTTTACCCTTTTTTATAGATTTATTTAATGAATTTGGTATCGAGAAGGTCAATTTACAATGACACATATTGGCTAATGGAGCAAACTTTTCCGACACCGAATTCACGTAAGGAATCGTGAAAAATTTCTCTCTTATCTTTTTCTCAGCCGTTCCATTTTTATTGATGTGAAACTTTATTCTTTTTTGAATAGACGAAAAAATAAAATCTAGTGGATAGCCGTTATTTAAAAAAATATTTATTGTCTTAATCAAATTGTTTTGCTGGAAACGTGGATGACACAACCGTATAATTTTATCGACTAAACTGTAAATAACCCCCCTTTTATGACAAAGTGGATGGTGTGAATTAAAATTTAGGAACCTGCCAGAAAACGTCGCTTTGCGATATAAGTCAAAAATTAGAGCTTGATCTTCCACAATCAACATAGTATCTAAGAAGCTTAGTTTTCCATCTATGCCAACCTCCATAGTGAATTGTAATCTACTATGTAAAGAATTAAAAATGTTTAATATGTCATTAATACTTTCAGATGGAGCCGCTAAGATAATATCATCCACATATCGAAAATAAAATAAGCGCTTAATAGGTAATTTTTCAATTGCTGTTATTTC
>NW_017257575.1:19850-26843 GCF_001594055.1 Mycetomoellerius zeteki | reverse complement strand
TATTTGATACATGATTTTAAAAATTTAATACGAACTCTAATCTTTATATTTAATTTAATTAAATTACAATATTTCTTAATAAATTCGCATGCTTCTAAACCAAAATGGATTCTAATAAACGAAAATGAAAAGTGGAAATTATTGTAACGCATTATCTCGCCCGCGTATATAAAATAATTAAATGTTAATATGGCTCAATTAGAATAAATCAATAAATAAAAGAAGGGCAACGAGCCAATTATAATATAAGATCTTTAATAAACGTACACTGAAAAAAAAATTTGTTAAAAAACGCGAAATTTGTTTCATATAACCAAATTATTTAGTCCAATACGTGCAACTAAATATATATAATATATAACAAAATAATTTGTTACTATTATAAACAAATCACTATTTAAACTAACAAAATGAGAGTTCAGTAAAAACATACACAGATACTTTAACGCAATATTTTTTTGATATGTGAACTTGTTCGTGTTGAATATAAAGAAATTTCTTTGTCTTAGATAAATGTTCATTTCAAGCAATAAAATCACTTTGCATTCAAACAAAAACTTACTTGAAACAGCAATATATATAGTTTGATGAATGCATATTTAATTTTATTAATTAGAATATAGTTAAAATTAATATTCACGAAAATATGAAGCAACCGAAATTTTGTTCCTGGAACTAAATATATGAAGTCTGTATCGAAAGATAAAGTCGAGATAACAAAATATATGTTTGATACAAATAAAAGTTTTGTTGAATGACTTCAATGTACTGTTCGTGTATTTATTGATAAATTTAACGGACAATTTAGATAATTGATGCAATTACACATTTTGTCATTTTGACAGTAAATTTTCATAGAGCAAAACGATATTTATTTTATTGATATAAATATTGTGTTAATAAAATTCTTCATTTAGTGAAGCAACTGAATTTTTGTTCAAGAAATGAAATACATGAAACATCCACAAAAATATAAAGTGAAAGTAACTAAAAACCTGTTTAGTATAAATAATTATTTTATTAAGCGAATGAAAAATACGATCAGCAGTCTATTAATTAAGATTAAGGAATAAAATTCTCAATTGATTTGAATAAAGCTATCATTCTGTTAACAAAAATTCAATCTATCGAAATGGAGAATTTGTGAAAAGAATGCAGCGTTTAGATTGAACAATGCAATCTTTGTTTGAGGAACTAAATATTCTATTAATCTGATAGGATAATTAAGCACGATGAACTAAATCTGCAGTAGAATAGAATAGTTTTATATTTGACTGAACTATTCTATAAAGTGACAGGAACTAAATGATTTGTTGATAGTAGCAATTCCGCAATTGAATAAAAAAAAAATTTTTTTAATTACAGTCCTTATTTATTATTATTAATTTTATAGACTTATGTTATAGAATAGTACAGTTCTACAAACAATTTATGAATTACAATTATGTATCGGATATTTTACAATTTTCGAAAACGCATATGTGGGGTATCGACGGGATTCGAACCTAAGACCTCTAAGTTGGTAACCTAACACGCTAACGCTGAGCTATAATCGCACACTGTTTGAATAGTTTTAAAACTGATTGTTATTTGTCCCGTTCGAAAAACATTTATATCATTGATTTAAGCAATCGCATTGTCAATCCAACTTATTCTTTAATACTATAATTAATTCTGAAATACTAATCTGAATAATTCTCACAATTTAAGAAAAAAATATGGTTAGTTTAAATAAATATTTAGTTCAATACTACGAATTAAATATTTATTAAACATAGAGATATATTATTTGTGGTACAAGAAATATTTAGTCTTCATTTAACAATTTTTTTATTAAGTAAATATTTATTTACTGTAAGTAAATGTTTAGTTGCACTCAGAGAAATCATTTTGTACGTACAATCAAAATTTTGTTAACATTTTATTAGTCATATATTAACAAAATTTTGGTTGTACAAAATGATTTCTCTAAGAATGTAGGCAGTATTGGACTAAACATTTATTAAAATTGACTATATTTTTCCTCAGTGAATTTATTCTTTGTCTTATGCAATAGAAATATTTAATTAACCATTACATTGTTCTCTCTCTCTATTTGATAATTTATTAAATTTACTTAACTCGAAGACAAAGTCAAGTTCATCCCAGAATTATTATTACCTACAATTTATTATATATATATATAAGTTTCCGTTACTTTGTATAATAATTCAGTCAAATATTAAAACCATTCTATTCAATTCTTTTATATTATATAATTGGAAGTACTTGCAGATTTTCATTCATTGCAGATTTCTCTATTTAACGATAAAATTACGTTCGTTTTAATAAAGATTTGATCAACTTTATATAAATATGCTTATTATTATACCGCTCCATCATTGAATTATCTTATAACACAGACCTGCTTGGTTTTGTTGATTGGAATTTAACAATGTTTTCCTACGTAATTTTTTGCGCTGAATCCGAATACGGCTGCAGAATTGCTCTATCACGTCAAGATTTCGAGATATCTTAACCTAAAACTGCCAAAAAAGACGTTTTCAACCATATTTAAAATTAAATTAAAAAAGAAAAAGATTTCATAAATCATTGTAAAAACAACTTAACCGGCTGGTCGGGGAGTGATACATCTTGCCTTCACTGATCGGAGAATCACTCATTTTGCCTTAGAGACTAGGAACTCCTACGAGGTACAATTTACCGAACTTTGAATTGGTATATCTCCGGAAGAAAAAATCGCTTTGAGATGGTTTAAAATAGATTTTGAAGGAGCCGTATAGTAGTAAATGATACGGTTGATAGGTTTGACAACATAAATTTTCCCAATTTTTAATAGAGCAATTTTGTAGCCGGATTCGGATTCAGCGCAAAAAATGACGTAAAAAAATATTGTTAAATCCTAATCGACTTTCAACACCTCCAATTTTGCAGGCTTGTGTAATTAATTAGTTCAATGTTTTTGTATATGATAATTTGATCTTCCACGAGACTACCGAATCATATCTGAAGTTTTCGTCTTGATTCAAAAAGAGTGAAGAATTTGCTTCTTAAAACCTTTTAAAATGCTTAACTATATACCATCCTGTGTAACACATACTTATTGAACTATAATAATCCCATATACTATCATATATTAACTATGTAAGTTTATCTCGACAAGGAGAAATGGGTAAAAAAGTTAGTCATGTTTCTATAATAATTAACTTTGTATTTTTAATTCAATTAGTAGATACATATAGACTTAGTCAGTTTGCCCGAATTATTATTATTATTATTGTTTCATTAAAATAAAGATTGAGATTACAATTCAAGGAAAGCTAGAGACTATTGTTAAAAAGAAATCATAATAGTATAATAATTCCTGCATATTCGACAATATGTAACATGAATCTATTGAACGATTTAAAAAATAAAAAATTTTAATGTAAATCCGTATAAATTAAAGTATTTTTTCTGATATATTAAAACTGTGAAGTAGTCGCTACGGCTATGTAGGATTGTGACGTCATAACCGAAAAATGACACGTTAAAGTTTCTTGCATGCCCTTTGTAAATAAAGAAAATTTGAATAAATTTGAGGAAAATAAGAGATTACTTTAAAACATTATAAAAATGGGCCAAAGTTATCCTTATACCTCCATGCTAATCAGTAAATAGTTGTAAAAGACACGTAATTATAGGTAAACGCTGGTAAACGCTTCTCGCTTATGACGTTACGATCTAAGATTGCCGCAGCGACTATTCAAGAGCCTTAATTATACCTATTCGCATAAAATATATAAATTACCATCGCTCATCGTATGAACATTTTGTGGAACATAAGAAAATAAGTCTTCTAGCCTAATGAATCTCCAAACGAATTCCTTAATTACTTCAAACGCGCAGTAATGTCTGTTAACAGTTTTGGTATAAAATTGTGTACATAAAAATGATATTTGTCGCATATTATTAATAGTTATGTAATGAATTTCGCCGAAGACAATAGTATTGTCATGCATATGCATAGCTATAGCCATACCTTTATGATAAATAATGCCGTTTATTTTTATCCAAGTATCAAGTATATATTCGTATTGAATGTCCAATGGAAGTGTATTTTTGAAATCAAGATAATCAGGCAGATCAGTTAATTCTTGATGTAGTGTAGGCCCCAAATTTAATCGGTCAAAAAATCCTTTTTTATTAAAAAGTCTATATGACAGGATAAGTTGATGTTTTAGTGCCAAAGAGTACGGACAATTTTTCCGGCATCTTGTGGCCTTCGCATACTCTTTAAATTGCTTGTGCTTCGCTTCGAAACGAAAGCAAGATAAATGTTTGAGTGGTCCTAATCTTCTCAACAATCGAGGATAATGTACGAGGAAATGATGTTTAGGTTTAAGTGGATCCGCAAAAACTTCTATATATAACGAATGGTGTTCCGATATTAAAGTTTCAAGGAGTTCAATTGTTGCAGAAGTAAATAATGAACTCATTATGATATTTATAATTTCCCGTAATACGAGAAAAATTTCCCAAACGGTATTATTTACAGGAACCAAATCGCCAATCAGAATACCAAGATGTTCAATCAGAAAAACCATTTCTGAAGCTGAAATGATTAAATTTTGTGCATTGAGAGCGTTGATAGATATTGAGATTGGTACATTTTTTCAAACTTCCGACCATGATCGAAATGTTGCAAGCGAGCATTTAAAATTTCAAGGGAAAAAAAATGTTCTTTATTTATGAAATTGTTCAAGATTTTAGCTATTTCGTATCTGCATATTCCCTCAAATAAATCATGCATGGGATCAAGACATGCATTTTCTATAACATGAAATTTCGGGATTTCATTAAAAACGCATTTAGATTTAACTCCCGTGGAGCAGTCTTCACAATTTTTCAGATAATTTTCCTTGGTCCGTAGCATTTGAGTATTTTCTTTTACTTGTTTCCGACTCTCAATTTTGTCCGCTATACAAATTCTGCATACATTTTGTGCGTTAAAGCTTATTGTGAATCCAAAAATTTCGTTCAAACCTAGATTATCATCAATAATAGCTAACAAAGAAAAATATATTGTTTGTTGCTGATTACCTACATTTATAGTTAATCCATGTTTCCCAAGATCTGTTATTTGATCGATAATATTACGAAATGTTTTCAAGTTACCGGCAGTCTTGTGATCTTTCGTATAGTGAAGTTGAACAAGAAATATATTTTCTAACATACTACTAAATTCATATGGGATACACCCCAATGAAAAATAGACGGTACCAAGTTTTCGTATATTAGCGTGTGTGAACCGAGAGGGTTATTGATCTCAACATCATCAAAGTACAATATCAACGGTAATACGGTTTTTCCTGCAAATTGAGATTCAATGCTCTGCCATAATTCACTTTGAATATTTGAAATTATTGGTTTACTAGATTTACATTCTTCAATGTGTTCTAAAATGGAAGATAAAATGTTTGGCATTTCTAAACATTTTTTAAGGACGATTTTCATCGAAATTACTTGAATTTTTGCGTTTAAAATAACAATTTTGCGTTTTCCTCCGATAAAATGAGAGCTTATCGATACATGAATTCTGAACGATTGTGGTTTTATAAGAGTATTTATCTTTTCAAAATATTTTAAACTGAGATGATCGGATTTAAAATTATCAAAACCGTGTTGCAATATTGTTAGCATCTTCGTGAGATCTAAAAGGGCCTATTTATA
Organism: Mycetomoellerius zeteki; assembly: GCF_001594055.1. Lineage (NCBI taxonomy): Eukaryota > Metazoa > Arthropoda > Insecta > Hymenoptera > Formicidae > Mycetomoellerius > Mycetomoellerius zeteki. The sequence goes on along the minus strand of NW_017257575.1, from coordinate 21,131 downwards.
ATTTTTAGAATTACATTTTTGTTTTAAGATCGGTATAAGAGTCAAATCATACAAAATATTCAATTTATTAATCAAAGCGGAAACAAACGATCGTGTAAGATTCAATTCCGAGTACATTTGTGAAATGAATGATGACATTTCTTTTTGTACTATAGATTCGAAAGCTTCAATAGTGAAAATTTCAGGTTCGTGAAATGAACATTTCCGTTGTACAAGGGACTGATTTATTGTATTTGTGGATACAAGATTAGGACAACTCGAACTTTCTAATTTTGTACGGTCAGAGTAAAAATCATTATCAGGATTTCTATTATGACTAATTCGGTTTTGGTCAAGCGACTCAAAATGATTTAAAAAATAGTGTTTTTTATATGAGTAAAAGTTGTTAAAACTTCTTCTACATGTATCATGGCAACAGTAGCAGGTTGACAATATTAAAGTCTTATGGCGCAGTTTGACATGTTTAATTAAACATCTTTTAAAATATAATTTTGTTTCACAAAATGGGCACGGAATCATTTCTGGCATATTTTTGAACGAAAAAGTTAAAACGATGTAACGTCCGGTGCGCCTGCAGAGTAGCGCCCCGTACTACACAATAGACCGCGAGCACAGAGTATAGCACAAGCTATAACATGTGCCAAACAACAATCGGGCAAAGCTATAGGCCGCGCCGCCGAACGATTCCGCCGTACAACCTAACAAAGGAAACGCCATAAAAATGCATCTTCCCGTAAAAACTACAACACGGTTAAACCGAGCATAAAGAAATCAATATATAACGCGAAAATCAGCATCAACGCAGGAACCGCCCCTCAGGCAGGACAAGAAAAGCGTATGCTGCACTTTTGATGCGTCTAATGCAACTCAAATGCACTCCAAGACACCGGAAACTTCTCGTGGCGTAAAACAAGATCGCTAAAATAATAATCGGAATGATAGGAAGACAGAAGATTCGAATCAGAAGACTAAATTCGAACAAGGCAGAATCGTACGGAGACAGAAATCCATTATGAAAAAATCGTCATAATGAAAAGATGCATGCCGCGATGCAACGAGCCGCGAAAAACAACAACCAAGCACGCCGCTATGAGTAAGGCGATGCCCGGAACCGCGCTTCATACTCAGAATACAGAAAACTGACAGATTAGAAGAGCAAATGGCACATTAAAATCCATATTAAATCTCTAGAAGCTTCTAGAACATTCTAGAAGGTTTTCCGGAAACAAGGAAAATAACACCCCCTTACCGCGAGGGGTCACAAAATTAGAGTATATAAAC
>NW_017257575.1:15466-19020 GCF_001594055.1 Mycetomoellerius zeteki | reverse complement strand
TCGCGTCTCTCGCACCGACAACGAACGCGAATCCGGACGTGACAAACGATAAGAAATAAAAATTTTTATCAGAGATTTTTTTAAATATTGTCCTCTCTAAACACTAAAAATTGGAACAAGACGTAAACAAAAATTTGTTTTGTTTATCTAAAAAAATGTACTGAAACAATGAAAAAAAGTTTGCGTTTATGATTCTCTACGTGTTTTTATGTTGAAATATCAGTATATCGCTTATCGTTTCCATTATATTAGGAGTAATTTTATCCAAACTATCTTCATAGGCATATAAAATTCTTTGAAATAACAATCATATGTGAGCGCTTTCAATCGGATATTCAACATTAAAGACTTGGAATATTTTAAAACACAAGTCTATAGCTTTTACAGCTGACGGTACTTTATACAAGATGTTATCAACTGATACAAAAGTATCAGAAATATCCGCTGATGAGCCGATAGCGATCATAAAAGGCTGCAATGTAATTCCTAGATTCGCAGCTGCTTTTCTTTTGTCTTCTTGTATTTTTGTGATATTTGCTATTAACTGCAAAAAATTCTATGAAGAAGGCTAGGTCAAATAATCTTATATTGACGAATATTAATTATCATAATACTTACAGTAGTTGAAATAATTATGCTATCTTTACATTCTGGTATGGATGGTTTCCATTGAGTTTTCTTCGAACGAATTCGAGTTTTAGGTGGCAATAAATGTGGGAGAAGTCTTAGTTGCAAAACAATTTTTGTATCTGTTTCGTAAAATAACATAAATTATACGAAGTAAATACAATATACGTATATTTATTTAGAGGCTTTCCTACTTACTGTCGGTCAAATTATTAGACTGAATTAATTGTAACAAAACTTGTGCATTGTCATCGTCTTTCTTCGATGACCGAACAGCTACAATACTTGCAAAAAAAGTTTGCCAATTTTCCAATGTTAATTCTTGCGTTGGTAATTTTAAAGAAGCATAATCTTCTTCAATTAAGATATATGCATTTGGATGTTTGAGAATGGGCCAACTTTCAAAAATTTGACACAAATTCAAATCGTGGTTTGATTTAACCGGTTAAGTGGTATTGTAGCATATATGCACAAAAAGAATCCGTGCCAAAAGTGGTATTGTAGCATATATGCACATCTTGAATAACTTCTATATTATTCAACGAATTTGCTTGAAATTTGGTATACTATTGTTTTTTGGGCTTCTGAACTCGATTTTGGCGTCAAATTTGTAAAATTTGATGGCGAACACAACATGGCGACTAATACGTTGAATGAAAATGGCGATTTTTGTATATATATTGCAATTACGTTTTACCCCCGCAGTTTATATACGAAATGAAATCAGCGACCCAAAAAACCCCCAGGGCCAAATTTTGGTATATTTTAGTTCACAATTGACGCCTACCACTTTTGGCACGGAATGTTTTAAAAAGCCTACCACTTAACCGGTTAATACTTTTTTGTCGATATTTTCGTTTGTCATTTTCCATTTTTCAATAACAATTTCTCATGGCATCGAATGATTTTGCAGCCATTCTTTAGCTTCGGAAACTGCAGAAGTGTCTGTAATATGATGAAGAAATTAAGATATAAACAAGGGATGTACTGGAAAATTGCCGGATACCGGATATCGAATATCCGGAAAAAACATGACACCAGATATCTAGTAAAGCAATTATTTGGCCGGATACCACATATTTTCTAGATATCCGGCAGATAACAAAACTTCATCCATTTAAAAGCAAGACAACGATAATAATTTTATTAAGACTTAAGAAACGACCGTATAATATGAACATCAAATACAGAACGCTAACACAATCAAAGTTAAATGTTTTGAATAATACAATATAATACAATAACTTCAGAAGCCTTTGAGTTGGCTAGAATACTCACTCCGGAAAGTCAAGAGGTTCGAACCCGAGCTAAGGTAATAATTTTCATAATAAAAAAAAATTTAATTACAGTTTTTTCAGCATATTAACATCTTTAGAATATGATGCTTGATTGAGCATCGAAATTATTAGAAATTAATTTAATTCGCGAAATTATATTACAAAATTTAATTGCGTTTATATAGTCCGGAAAAAATTCGGCGCGCAGGTCGAAAGACTACAAATATATAGTATATATGCAAGTTCATATATATAGTTAGTATTTATATATTTCACATTAAATTATTTAAAGCATTAAAAAGATCTAATTAATTAATTCATTCGAATAAATAGGTCGTTATTTTAAGTTTCTATTATACATATTTGTAGGCTACCTTCATCGGAGGATAAGTCCGAATTTTCGATTCTGTGATCAGCTAGTGATTTGCATTCCTGAATAACTTTCACGGAACGTATTTTGTTTCGATACTTATCCATTAGTTTTCCACGTGAAATTACAGATTTTCCAATTCGCGATAATTTTTTCGGGATTGGCGGAATGTAATACGTGGAAGTAGCTTCGGTGGGAAAAAGTTTTACTATTTCCTCTGCTATATATACAAAATCATCATTCTTCAAACTGAAAATAAAAAATGAATAAACAAAAATGAAAATACATATATTCACATATATTATAGAAATACAAATTTTTTAACATGTTATAAAAAATGTAAATTGAAATTACTTGGTATTATTATTCAGTAATTCTGTCAGAATAATGTCAACAATTAGCGTTCTAGATTTTCGCGTCAAAAACTTGGATTTATTATAAGATTTTACAATCGCTTTGCCTTGGATGTTCGTACATAAAATTTCTTTGATATTGATATTTTTCGTTCTCAAAGCAAACGCTAATTTTCCTATAAAAGCGTCCTGTCTTCCTAAATTATTATCATCCTCAAATGAACTTTGCGATAACAAACTTTCAGATGTCTCTGCATTCGAATTCGTAACCTTCTTTTTTTTTTGTAAGGCAGAGGAAATGCGTTACGCATACCACGAGGGTTCGGGAACACCCCCGTGGTTATGTGGGTGTTCGATAGCTATTTATTCAAAAGAAGGCCAATGGTCTGACGACCAATTAGATGTGATTACAGACAAAAGAAATAATTGTAAACATAGAATGTTAAAACACAGGATAAAACGTGCACACAAAAACGAGCAAGATAAATAACATGACGAAATACAACTTATGTAATATAATACATATTGTCGCATATGAATATAGTGTAGGCACAAACAGTTATACCCGCTACGTTGAATATACGTGACAAATTTGGTAGTTGCTCTTTCAATTAAAGTAGTCACCTCTTTAATATTAATTTCAAGTAGTTTAGTTAGACGAAATACTCGGCAATTTGATCTCCCGTAACTATGAATTAATCTGATAAGCGATTCAAAATGAAGTAGAAAGCGTATTTGTAAGATCATGTACAATGTTCTTAATCTTCTATGGTTTCGAGTCAACAATATATCAGAAAGTCTTGAGACTTACCGCAAGGAAGAACCTTAGCGTATCCCTACACATACGATTACATAATATAGATACTTACTTTTAGCTTTTCTTTATGGAACCACAAATGGATGCCAAATGACACGCGGCAATGGCGG
>NW_017257575.1:14025-14229 GCF_001594055.1 Mycetomoellerius zeteki | reverse complement strand
AGGTCCCTTCCAACTTCGGCGACCAGGTCACCGCGCTCCGCATCCCACGCGGGACACACCTCTAGGGTGTGTTGCGCGGTGTCCTGGTCGCCATCGCAGTGGTGACACTGCGCGTCAGGCTCCCTCCCTATTCGATACAGGTACTCACCGAAGCACCCATGTCCGGCGAGCAACTGTGTCATCCTGAATGTCAGGCCACCCCAC
>NW_017257575.1:12557-13566 GCF_001594055.1 Mycetomoellerius zeteki | reverse complement strand
TGTTTGGCATTAAGCCAGCCAGGGCGTCTGCCTGCTTATAGAGCCTGGGCGCCAGCTGGTCAAAATGATCACCGAAGTCTCAGGCTCCATCCAAGGTGAGGCCAAGGTACTTTAACCCGGGCCCCACCTCTACCGTGGCCTGACCCACTCTTACTGAGGCTGGGGGTGGGGGCCCCCGAGACCCATCGTGAAAGAAGATGGCCTCGGTCTTATGGGCCGCCACCTCCAGCCCCAGCCTCTCGATGGCGCGCAGTGCACATTCCACTGCGATTTCGCCCCTTCTCACGGCCGCCTCCCAGCCATCCCCGCCAGCCACCACCAGCGTGTCGTCCGCGTAACACACCAGGCGGCAGCCGACGGGGATCTTCCCGCGAAGCACGGTGTCGTACGCCATGTTCCATAGCAGGGGGCCCAACACGGACCCCTGCGGAACGCCGCACGACACCCCCGTGCTGCACCAGACTCCCCCTTTGACGGGGAACTCTAGAGCCCTGCTGCGGAAGTAGTCCGCGACTACGGCGATGAGGTAGGGCGGGACACCGTGCTCCTCCAGAGCCTGCAGTATCCCGCCCCACGGGAGGGTATTGAAGGCGTTGACTATGTCCAGGGACACAGCCAACGCCACCCCCCCTCCCCCACCACGGCTCCCGCGAGGGCCCGGACCTGACGCACAGCGTCATCGGTCGAGCGGCCCTCGCGAAAGCCGTACTGCCCTGGTGCAAGGTCGGGACCCTGCTGCGTCAGGTGCTCGATGATGCGGCCAGCTACTATTCTTTCGAAGAGCTTGGCCACCTCGTCGAGCAAGCCCAACACGGAGTAGGCCGATGGGGACTCCGCGGGGCGGCCCTCCTTCCTCAGGAGGACCATCGTGGCCGTCTTCCACTCGGCTGGGAAGCGGCCGCGGCTGAGGCAGAGGCTGAAAAACTCCGCCAGCCCCAGCATCCCCATGGCCGCGACCCAGGCCCGGCCCGGGACCCCGTCGGGTCCCGGCGCTCGCGGGCGACCCCCC
>NW_017257575.1:4950-11857 GCF_001594055.1 Mycetomoellerius zeteki | reverse complement strand
CCCGCCAGCCCCTGATTCTACCTAAGATGGCAGGGGAGGCCCACGTCAAGTCGACGATGGATTCCCCCCTGCCACCCCTAAAAGTGGGGTGACGCCCCTCGTTGAGGAGGCAGAGGTCCAGGCCATTTGCCCACTCCTCCACCTCCTCACCCCTTCAGTTCGTGCGGGGGGACCCCCACGCCACCGAAGGGACCCCCACGCCACCGAATCGAATCCGTAACCTAAGTTAATACAGTAAAAGATGAAGATTACTCAAAAAAGAAAGTAAATGTCATGGCATGTAAAAAACTGAAAACGTAATATTTAAGTAGTAAATTGATCAATTGCAATCACTGCAGTAGAGACCGTAAAGGTGACCCTACAAGGTCAATAATAATGTCAGTACTACACTGAGAAAAAAATATAGTCAATTTAAATAAATATTTAGTTCAATACTGCCAACTAAATATTTACTTACAGTAAATAAATATTTGTTTAGTAAAAAAATGATTGTTAGGATTGTTAAATCAAATTAACATTTCTTGTATCAAATAAATATATCTTTATATTTAATAAATATTTAGTTGGCATGTATTCAACTAAATATTTATTAAAATTGACTATATTTTTCTTCAGTGCACTTTTGTCTAAAATATTTTTTCTAAAATAAAAAAATAAATAAGTTTTTAGGGATAAATTAAAATGGAACACGTGTATATTCGTTATATACCCGAGGTATTTCTTTTGCCCTGAATTCCGCTGTCCATTTCTTCAAGAATTCGAGTCTTAATCCAATTTGAGGTATCATTTCTTTGATAAGTTCTGGAGTAAGATCAGATAAATTTTCGTCGCTAACTGCATTTTCTACAAATTAAAAACATGTAACTCCATTGTCTCCAAAAATTAAAAAAATTGTTTGATAGTACTAAATTTTTGTAAGGATGAAATTATGTTTTGTTACATTAACCAAAACATTTGATTGAGCAGCTGTTACTACTGTTTTTTTTAGCGCATATAACATTTTTTGTCAACATTGTTACCTACACTGAGAAAAAAATGTAGTCAATTTTAATAAATATTTAGTTCAATACTGCCAACTAAATATTTACTTACAGTAAATAAATATTTGTTTAGTGAAAAAATAATTGTTAAATGAAATTAACATTTCTTGTATCAAATAAATATATCTTTATATCTAATAAATATTTAGTTAGCATGTATTTAACTAAATATTTATTAAAATTGACTATATTTTTTTTCAACAAAAAATACTTTTTTATGACAAGCTTATAGTCGCTAGAAACAAACATCACGAGATTTTACGTCTGCGTAAAATCTCGCGATGTTTGTTTCTAGCGACTATATAAGCTTGTCATAAAAAAAGTATTTATTAACAATGTTGACAAAAAATAGAGATATCGGCATCAGTTTTTTGTGTCTCTCTATTACAAAAATATATTCAATGCACTTCGATCAAAAGGGATTCGATAGCCCAAATTGCCAATTAATTAATTTAGTAAATCATATATAAAAGTTTTTTAACATAACGTATAGATGAAGCTCGATTGCATCATCGTTACTTTAATTTTAAGCGAGGTTTAAAATTCTCTTTGGGTGCTTTCCATTTGATGACACAAGTTGACACAAGTGTGGTTCTATCTTTGTCACTCTCTGAATGTCAAGAAGGATAGAACGACGCTTGTGTCGACTTGTATCATAAGCACTCTCTCTCTCTCTCTCTCTCTCTCTCTCTCTCTCTCTCTCAGTCGAAAGAGAGACAGAGAAGGAGAGAATTTTATTATATACAAAGAAAAATAATAATAATGAGTTATACCTTCCAATATCTTTATAATATGTGATTCCACGGAAGCTTTCATTCCCCACGAATAAACAACGTTTGCCATGTTTCTATCGACTACAATTTTAATCACTACACAAATTTACCACAGTAGTAAACTGTAAAAGAAACAATCGTTCTTGCGACGAATATCCTTAAATTAGGAATGGGATTACTAGAATCAGAGATCCTCTCTGCTAGAATGATGCAAGATCGCGACCTGCAACCGCTTGCAACATGTTACTACGCGCCGCGCCGTACTAATGTGAGTTCTGCAACGTAGCGGCGCGGGCACTACGGTACAGCAATTGAGGAAAGCTAGGTTTCTATTTGAATCTATCACAACGGTCGTGAAATTATTTTATCCTTTTTTTTCCACCGAAAGTTAAATAAAAATAATATTCGCGAGCGTCGTTTAGTGAAACGCAGCCCGAGCTGCATTATAAGTATAATAATTTATTTCATACCACGTCAATGGTGAAAGATCAAGGTAACATGTTAGAGAATTTTAATTTTTGGTAGCTTACATTGAAAAAACAGTTTGGTAACAGTTACAAAATTTTGTTACTAAAAAAAGAGTATACCAATTAACCTCTGTTAACCGGTTAAGTGGTAGGCTTTTTAAAACATTCCGTGCCAAAAGTGGTAGGCGTCAATTGTGAACTAAAATATACCAAAATTTGGCCCTGGGGGTTTTTTGGGTCGCTGATTTCATTTCGTATATAAACTGCGGGGGTAAAACGTAATTGCAATATATATACAAAAATCGCCATTTTCATTCAACGTATTAGTCGCCATGTTGTGTTCGCCATCAAATTTTACAAATTTGACGCCAAAATCGAGTTCAGAAGCCCAAAAAACAATAGTATACCAAATTTCAAGCAAATTCGTTGAATAATATAGAAGTTATTCAAGATGTGCATATATGCTACAATACCACTTTTGGCACGGATTCTTTTTGTGCATATATGCTACAATACCACTTAACCGGTTAACTAAATATTTTGCTTAATATAACCAAATATAATTTTATCCTTACAAAAATTTAGTGCCATTAAACAATAAACTTTGATGATACTAATTGTTTGATGATACTAAATTTTTATAAGGATAAAATTACGTTTGATTACTTATATTAAAGAAAAATGATATTTATTTTCAACTAAATCATATATGAATCAACTGAGTTTTTATTTAGCCTAGAAATTTTAACAAATAATTCATTTATTTGATTTTGGATCGCGCTTTGTTCATTCAACAAAACATTTTTAAAGATAATACAAAAGTTATTGTTATATTTAAAAATTGAAGTTGACAAACCTACTGGTTGTTTCAACAAATATTTTATTATATTTAATTCAATCGTTTAATTGAAAATGTACAATATTTTATCAGTTTTATTTAGTTGAAGGAAACACGTCGAACAGTTGATGTTATACAATGATGTGACATTTAATCATTTCTTTAGAGAAAAATAATATTTATTTTCAACTAAACCATGTATAAATCAACCGAGTTTTTATTTAACCTAGAAATTGTAATAAATAATTAATTTAGTTAATTTTGAATCGCACTTGGTTCATCCATCAAAAAGTTTTGGAAGATGAACAAAACTTTTTGTTACTTTTAAAAATTAAAAATTGACGGAATCTGTTGTTTATTTTAACAAAAATTTTGTCATATCTAACTTCACTGTTTGGTTGAAAATACACAATATTTATCAATTCTCTCGGCATTGTTTAGTCAATTCGATACTTCGAAATTAAACAAATATATTACGGAAAGTAACTAAATGCCACGCAAAATTAAATAAATTCTACCGGTACTTCTATCAAAATAATTTAGTTGAGTCGATTTAGTCATTTCAACTTAGATGGTTGACATAAATAAACTATATATTCGCAAGTGCAACTAAATAATAGTTGAATCAACCATTGGATAAACCAACCATAAACATTTTGTCCGTACAACCAATTTTTTTTTTCAGTGTATATATACAATATTCGTATATATATAATATATAATATATTCAAACGTTTCGACACCGATCGGGTCATTTTCAATGTAAAATAACAAACACTCTTACATACATTATCAAAAAATTCGGTTAAATTATAATGTCCAGAGAAAAATTAGTTGTATTCATAAAATGCAGTCCATATGTAAATTCTCGTTTTCTGGCAGGTTCCTAAATTTTAATTCACACCATCCACTTTGTCATAAAAGGGGGGTTATTTACAGTTTAGTCGATAAAATTATACGGTTGTGTCATCCACGTTTCCAGCAAAACAATTTGATTAAGGCAATAAATATTTTTTTAAATAACGGCTATCCACTAGATTTTATTTTTTCGTCTATTCAAAAAAGAATAAAGTTTCACATCAATAAAAATGGAACGGCTGAGAAAAAGATAAGAGAGAAATTTTTCACGATTCCTTACGTGAATTCGGTGTCGGAAAAGTTTGCTCCATTAGCCAATATGTGTCATTGTAAATTGACCTTCTCGATACCAAATTCATTAAATAAATCTATAAAAAAGGGTAAAGATCAGCTAGATCCCTTATGTAATCAAAATATAGTTTACAAGATCTCTTGTGATGATTGTGAAGCCAGTTACGTGGGTCAGACCAAAAGACAATTAAAGACAAGATTGCACGAACATGTCTTCGATATTAATAAGAAGTCAAAATCCCCAACAGTTATCACATGTCACCGCATTGACCAGAATCATAATTTCGACTGGGACAATGTGGAAATATTAGACAGAGAAGCTTCGTTTAATAAGAGATTGATATCGGAGATGGTTCACATAAAACGACAAATGCATGGGCTAAATAAACAAAATGACACAGAATTCCTGCCAGAATCATACCTAAACATTATCCAATCTCTTTCCCCCTCCTAACAATGTCCTTGTCTCCTTTCTTATTATCTTTCCTATTTCCTTGTTTTCTTTTTGTCATAACGTCGCTTGACATCGTTGAGTCAAAATGTTATATACATGCGTATCATGGCTTATTTTTTATTAAATATAACTTTTATTAAATATAACTTGGTTAATTGTGTGTTACTACCGTCGTCTACAGTACATCATTGAGATAATATGAGGTATATACGTTTTATTTAATTTACATTCTCTCTAATCTAATTTACTAAAAATGTACATCGATAATCTAATTTATAACGCAATGTTAATGTATTATTTATTATTCAGATAGTAGAATTGCGAAAAGTGAGATTTGATCTCTTTGATAGTTTTACATATGGACTGCATTTTATGAATACAACTAATTTTTCTCTGGACATTATAATTTAACCGAATTTTCGAATTTTCTGATAATGTATGTAAGAGTGTTTGTTATTTTACATTGAAAATGACCCGATCGGTGTCGAAACGTTTGAATATTGTATATATACGTTTATTAAAGATCTTATATTATAATTGGCTCGTTGCCCTTCTTTTATTTATTGATTTATTCTAATTGAGCCATATTAACATTTAATTATTTTAAAAATAGAAATTCTTCAAGTCTTATCGTCATACGGCATATTACCAAAATAAATTTATGCAATCACTACTGATATGAATGCTATGAATGTCATAAGAACTGTCACTCTTCTAGGAAAAGAAGTGAAGAATCATACTCGCGATTATGAGAGCGAAGATAATGAGGATGATCCTGATTCCAGCTGTGATGAGGATAATTGTACTGATAACAATTGCGAAAAATTATTTGATATCGACACTGTAACAAATATGGAACATAATATCCCGAATATTGACAAAAAGAATAACTCAACACTTAATAATAAATATATTCAATGGCCTCAGCAAGTAGAAGACGTCAAAAACAGCTTGACAGAACACGGTATTATGGGAACGAGGTGTGTTGCACATACATTGCAACTTGCAGTTTGGGATGCGCTTCAATCTCCACAAATTGTCACGCTCATTGATAAGATCCGTACTATATGCAGAGCACTTCGATCACCGATTGCAAGTGAATATTTACGTGCCTTGCAAGAAAGCACTGCAAGAAAAAAAATTATTTATCTGAAGCAGAATGGGAAGTTGTCTCTGAAATTTCGGATACATTGCTTCCTGCTAAGATAGCTACGAAGTAATTACAATCTGAGCAACTCACTGCAGGAGACTTTCTTTCAACTTGGTTGAGATGCAAAGTAGAAACTGCAGCCAAAGCTAGTAGTCTTGCACAAAGCATTATAGCAGCTATGGAAAGACGTGAGGAACGTTTATTAGATTCAGATGCCATTTTGGCTGCCATTTATATGGATCCAAGATATCAAGTACTTCTAAGCGAAGAGCATCAGCGAAAAGCACAAAATCATCGATTATTGCTGTGGTATCGAATACAAGATGTGAAAAACAATCCTGAATCATTTAGCTGTAACGAATCTGAATATGATGTGGACGATGAAACAGATGCAATTGACATAGATGATCCACTAGAGAAGCTTCTCAGACAACAAGAAAAGAATAAGACTCGTCTCGCACAACCTAAACACTCTAAACATATTTCAATCGAACAATTGCTTTGCGATTTGTCTGATAGCTCTCGAATAAAATCAAATGAAAATGTATTGCAGTATTGGGAAGCAAAACACGACAGCCCCGAGCTTATTAAAGTGTAAACCTTCATTAAACTAAAAAAAATGGCTAGATTGTGTTCTGATCGTTGTTATCGTTCAATGAATACATATCAATATATATATCGTAAAAATCGAGAAAATTCGCTAAAAATCCACAACGATTTATATAATTCCGCAAACACAGTAGAGTAGTAAACTTTAAGCCTTAAGAAATTGATCACTCACAGTCAAAGGTGAGAAGAATAATCGATCAATTCGGAAACTGATCAATTCCTTAATGCCCGTTTCCAATGTAAATTAACTTTAACCTACTCTTCATCTTTTTCTATTTCTAAAAATTAAATTCGACATAAGAGTCGACAGGAGAAACTATGGAGATCTCTAGTTGAAGACGAATTTCTTTATGCTGAAATTACGGCTAAAATACTGGATGAATGGCCGTCGTCGTCGTCGTCGTCGTCGTCGTCGTCGTCGTCGTCG